>NC_135791.1:20467616-20715116 GCF_051106095.1 Pogona vitticeps | reverse complement strand
ACCCAGAGCTCTGTGGGTGATCAGCTTCATGGAGACCTGTACAGTCGTGCCCCGCTTTACAATTGCCCCGCATTATGACGAAATCGCAATATGATGATGTTTTTGCAATCGTTCTTGTGATCACAAAACTATGATCTGAATAGGGTTTTTTTTTTGTTTTACGATGATCGGTTCCCTGCTTCGGGAACCGATTCTTCGCAAAATGACGATTTTCAGACAGCTGATTGGCGGTTTCAAAATGGCCGCCGGGTAAATAAAATGGCTCCCCACTGTTTTCTGGGATGGATTCCTCACTGCACAGGCACCGAAAATGGCTGCCCTATGGAGGATCTTCGCTGGACAGTGAGTTTCCAGCCCACTGGAACACATTGAAGGGGTTTCAATGCATTTCAATGGGCTTTTTATTTTTGCATTACAACGTTTTCATTCTACAGCGATTTCGCTGGAACGAATTAACATTGTAATGCGAGGCACCACTGTAATGGTCAAAACCTGTTTTTTTAGTGGTCTGTAAGGTGTGTGCATGTTTGGCCTGGAAAAAGGTGAAGAACCAGAGAGAGAGAGCAAGGACACAAAGATGGAGACCACCAGGACAAGAGGAACTATGGGACTTTATATTTCTGGCTATAAGCCCTCATTGTGAGAAATACAACTCTTGTGAACTTTTTGAATGATGCTTTCAGTATATTGACAAAAACCATCTGCTGCTAATTGAGGGAGTAGAGCAAACTCGGGGATTAAGAAGACCCTGGTAGAGGATTCTCCAGAGCAAGCACATTCCACAGTTGTCCACTAGTGATGGAAGACCCATTAAGCGTAAATAAAAGTATTCTATACTTTACAATAGGTGATATAAACCATATATCTAGGGGGAAACAAAGAAGCATTTAATGTGCATTCTCAGCTAGCAACCTGCCCCAAAAGAATATAAAAGGAGGGGTCTGGGCAACTATAATTTTTCTGCTGAGACCAAAGGCTTTTGGAACCAAGTACCATATTTTTCCATGTATAAGACACCCCCATGTATAAGACCCCCCACTTTTCTAATCCAAAATTAAGAAATCTAAGTGGGGCTTAGCAAGTGTAGGGGGGAAGGGATCAAAGCGCTGCAGAGTTGCTTTGATCATTGCTTTCCCCTCCACTTGTTTTTTGTTCTCTCTGCAGCTTACTTCCGTGTATAAGACAACCCTCAATTTTTAGTCTAAAGATTTTAGACAAAAGTATAGTCTTATACATGGAAAAATAAGGTACTTTCTTTGGAACTTGGATGATGCAAATCAAAAATTCTTCTTTCTTTGTTGAGTTTGTACATGGCCTGAATGTGTTGAATGCATGAAGCCCCTTTTATTAGAATTGTAATCAATAAGTAATAAACTATACTCATTTTGCATTTATTAATGTGTCTTGTGAGGTCCTTTGCTGTTTAATACATAAATATGGTATAGTTCTTCTTGGGATACAAAAGATCGAGTAGTCATCTTTTATGACAGCCTATATCTGAACTGGTTGGCTGGTTCAGTGGTTTAGGCATCTGGTTGTGTAGCTAGTGGTGAGGAGTTTGAATCCACCTGTATGCTTCTTGTGAATAGAGCCAGCCTGTATGGCCTTGGGCAAGCTGCACAGTAGAAGAGCACCCTCGGAAGAAGGGAATGGCAAACCACCTCCAAATATTCTCTACCTGGAAGACCCTGAAAAAGGGTCTCCATAAGTCAGAATTGACTTGACGGCATTAAAGATATCACTCACCCTTGGCTACCAATTGTGTACAGGGACCACTTTTTTCTTTCTTTCTTGCTCTACTGGTTATCAGTTTCTCCACAAATTATTCAGTGATGAAAAGCCCATTATGTAGTCCAATTCATTACCCCTAAATTAGAGCTTTTATTGGTGTTACATGCTAGGAAACATAATATCCAAAAGTACCTCTGCCTTACTTTGTGAGACGGTTATTCCAGCACTCATCCTGTTCCTCTTGTTTTCTTTTCGGCCAAAAAAGGGAGAAGACACAAGTCAAAAGTCTCTGCCACAGGAAATGGAGATCACGACCGTACCTACAGTTCTTCATGCTGACCCCCTTAATTTTACTGACCAAAATGAAAACGATGAGTACGCCAAGATGTACCTTTTGTGGAAAACAATGAACATTGTCTCAATAGTAATCTACAGCATTGCTTTTGTGTTGGGAGTTGCAGGAAATGGGCTGGTCATTTTCATCACCGGCTTCCGGATGAAGAAAACAGTCAACACGGTGTGGTTCCTGAACCTGGCCATTGCTGACTTTACCTTCACCCTCTTCCTGCCCTTCAGCATCGCTCACGTAGCCTTGGAATTTCATTGGCCACTTGGCTTGGCCATGTGCAAACTCATCAGCGCCCTGACCTTCGTCAACCTCTACGCCAGCGTCTATCTCCTGGTGGTCATCAGCATAGACCGCTGCATTTTTGTGAGGCATCCTGTGTGGGCTCAGAATCATCGGACACCCCGGCTGGCTTCTTTTGTGGCCTTGTGCATTTGGATCATGGCTTTGGTGTTGTCCTCTCCAGTCATCTATGTCAAAGATACAGCCCCAAGTCAGGACATTCCAGATGCAATTGACTGCTACAGCAATTATGGGGACACCAAGGAAAAAAGATGGCTGATGCACCGCGCAATACTCATCAGCCGTTTCATCCTTGCCTTTGTCATCCCCTTCTGTGTCATTGTCGTGTGCTATGGGGCAATTGTTCTGAAGCTGAGAAGAAACCGGTTGAATCACTCAACCAAGCCCTTCAAGGTCATCACAGCAGTGATTGTAGCCTTTTTTGTCTGTTGGTTCCCCCATTATGTCTTCTCTTTCCTCGAGACAAGAGCTGATGCGCAAGAACTGCACTTAGTGTTTCTCATTGGTGTTCCCTTGACCTCTAGCTTGGCTTTCATCAACAGCTGTCTCAACCCCTTCTTGTATGTCTTCATGGGGCATGATTTCAAGGAGAAAGTGAGGCGCTCCCTCTTCTCTGCCTTGGAGAATGCTTTTGCTGAAGATATCAGCCATAGCACTGCAAGCACCAAGGTCAAGTTTTCACTTGAGTTGGAATCCAAGGATTGTAGTCAGTTCTGAAGCTGTCTTGTTTAGCCTTCTGATCAATACAGGAAAAAACAGAACTAAAGCATCCCCAGCTAATGATTGTCAAGCTATGTTTAAAGACACCCAGGGAGAGACAGACCATGATGTTCTTGACCAGTGGTGGCCAATCATGGGTCCCCAGATGTTCTTGGACTAAAACTCCCAGAAGCTATCACCACTAGCTGTGTTGGCCAGGATTTCTGGGAGCTGTAGTCTAAGAACATTTAGGGACCCAAGGTTGGGAACCACTGGTTTAGACAATTGCCTCCATTGTTGAACTACTTTTAGTATCAGAGATTTCTCTTTATGTTCTACCAAAATATAGTCCACTATAGCTTAGGCTGAATGGAGCTATCCTTGCTTTCTGGCCTGGTGAATATGTCACCTCAATGTGCTTTGAAGAAATGTGTTCCAGAAAAGTCTCATTGAATGATAAGAGTTCAACAAAGCTTTGTCAGATACTACATTACATCCTAGTAGTTCTGAAACCAGTTGTATTGGCTCTTGCCTTTCCATTGGACTATTTCATTGATGTGGAGAGGGGGGATTTGCTGCTTGGGTAACAGCCTATCCTCCATATTATTTTAGCAAGGCTTCGTGCCCTGGAAAGGACACTCCAGCTTCGCATACAGTGTCAAAACACTAGACGCTGTTCCAAGTCCTCCATACAAAGCACGTTACCATAGTCTCTCGAGACTGAAGGATGCCTATGATGAAAGGCACACAAGACCCATATCAGCCTGCCAGTCCATTGAATAGAGTGTAGAAAATTCAGGTGTAAGAAATATGTCTCTGAGAATAACTCGGGGAACTACATTACAGAAAAGGTAACTCTTCCAAGTTTTTGCCACCCAGAGTGTTACCTGAAGTTTTTCTTAGCATCTGTATCACTCAAAGTGTGGCCATGATGACCAGAAAGAGGGACTTGTAAGTGGTGGCTCCTCATTTTTGTAATGACTCACCTGTGAAAGCTTCTTGGACCTTCACTATCACCTGGTCAACAACTTCTTTTCATGCTTAGAAGAACTGTTGGTTTTAGCAGTGCAAAGTTGGGGCCAATTTTAGTCCTAATGTCCACTCTGAAGAAGTGTTGCAGTTTTAATTTGTGATGCTAAAGGCAAGCCCTGCATTACTTTAGCTGTGTATCTTGTAGTCAAGAGATTTTGAAAATCAATGTAAACCTTAATGTATGCATCCATGCATTCACTTGTGCCACTCAGTTTTTACTGGAACGGTGGCATTTAGAGAGGGTGGATTTAACACTTTGCTCCTTGACCATAAACACAGTGTAATCACTTCTGCTCTTCAGTTAGCATTATGGCGGAGATACCCCTCCCATTCAACGGAGGCTTGTTGTGATTCTTGGTGATCAACCTGATCTGGGCTTTTATCTGAACTTTATAGAGTGCTCCAAGGGGCTGAGCTCCATCCTCAAAACAGGTTTAGCCCCTATACCAGTGGTTCCCAACCTTGGGTCCCCAGATGTTCTTGTACTACAAGTCCCAGAAACCCTGGCCTGAACAGCCAGTGGTGAAGGCTTCTGGGAACTGTAGTCCAAGAGCGTTTGGGGATCCACGATTGGGAACCGGTGACCTAGACTCCTTCCTTTAAATTCCAGGCTAAACTTGGAATGGATGTAACACCCACCTACAGCATCAGAGTCAATAGCATCTACTGATCCCTATTGGTACCCTATTTGAAGCTTGACTCCTTTTTTCATATGTTTTGTTCTCATGCAGCCACTTAATGTGTGTTTGTTGGAACAGACAGAACTTTCAGGTGAGGATATAATCATGTAGATAAAGACAACCTACGTAACCCTGCAAAATGCATGTACCCCTAAGACTGTGGCTAGAATAAGCAGCAGAGCAGGGTTGCATAAGGGTTTAATCCTAAAACTCGAAGATATCTCTCTCCTCCCGCCCTTAATGACAAATAACCTTTTCAAAATTTCCTTTAAAGTACGCAGATCTGTTTCAGAGTAGTTCCAGTCAACTGTTTATGTATAGTATCGTTTTGTAGCATGTGGTTTAATGCTATACGATAGGTCTTTCTCCTTGTTTCCCTTGAAGTACAACTATCTGTATAAAACAATTTATTGACAGCTATTTAACAGAACAACTTAGCTGTATCAGAGTAACTGCCAACTGCATTATAATTGCTCGTGCCTTCCTGTATGTGAATAAAAGCTGCTTGTTGTTGTGCTGTTGTCTGTTGAGTGTGAATTTGCTTTGGGTAATGGCCTGCTGCCCTTCAGAGAAAATGAACATTGTCTGAAGACCATGGATTTCAAACAGCATAATCTATCCTTAGGCTTTGAGGCTTTTGAGGTGCCTTCTCTGGAATCTACCATCTTCCGAGGTGTGTTTGGTGGTTTTAGAGAACTTTTCACTAAACTAAACTAAACTAAACTAAACTAAACTGAACTAAACTAAACTAAACTAAACTAAACTAAACTAAACTAAACTAAACTAAACTAAACTAAACTAAAAACTAAAGAGATCCCTTTATATTGTTTTATGTTGCAATTGTGTTCTCTTATTTACCTTTGGGCTGAACTGCCTTGACTCCTGTCTTTGGGAAGAATATAATAATAATCTTAGAACTGCCAACCTGGAAGGGACTCTATAGATCATTAAGTCCAGACCCAGTCAAGAGGCACCGTGAGGAATCAAACTCTTAAACTCTGGCTCAGCTTCTTAAAACACTGAGCTAGATTATCAGGTTAGAAAACCAACAAACCAACCAAACAGATTTTGCAGAAGCTATTCAAACTGCTGGTTCCTTTAATGCTAGGTCAGAGACTGGATGGTAGTGGTGGTGGGGAGGCCTTAAGAAGACATGAGAAGGCCATAACACACTTTAAGCAACAAACGCCATTTGTTGACTTCTTGAGAGGTGTCTCTTCTACAGGTGGTTCAAAAGGTGAATTGCAGAAGGTTCCCAGGCGTGGCAATTCATTATTTTTTCTACCAAAGACTTTTGTTTTTGACACGGTGATGTGGGAGAGGTCTAGAATCAAGAAGAAAAACCTTGAGGGACTTACAGGTGCCTTGGGGCCCACAAGAGCTCCATCAACTCTGCAAGGCTGAAGAAAAGACCATGGATGAAGCTAAGAGGCTTGAAGTTCCAGGTCAAAGTTTGCCATGAAGAAACTGGTCTTAGAGAAAAGAGGGTAGGAAGGAACCAGTCATAGGGTGTGACCTCAGTACAGGGGTTCTCAACCTTGGGTCCCCATAGACCCAACTTAGACTACAATGCCCAGAGATGAAGGCTGCTGGGAGTTTTCATCCAAGAACATCAGGAGACCCAAGGTTGGGAACCCCTGCCTTAGTTTATAAAAACATAGAAAAAAAGCATGTGGAAATAACTGACTTTGCACATGCGTGAGCTACACGTGAGGAAAAGGGAAAGAGGAAATTAGGGTTAAAAAAAAAGGAAGACATTTGTGACATACCCTCTTTCACTAGTTTTGTCCCTGCGTCTTCTGCTCAGAAGGCTGAGGGAAAAGGGTAGCCTTGCTGAGGAGTGATGGAATTGTTTTGCAATCTGTAGATATTTTGCTGCTCGTGGAAGAGAACCTTCTGTTGTGGACTATCAATGTGTCAAAGGAGGAAGCCTGCCTACACCAACCACTGATACACAATCTAACATCACTGTCTGTTAGCATACTGTATGCAGTACATCTGTTTTTTTCCAGTCAGCTCTGGATAATCTTTTACGGTGATTCCTGTGGGTGATGAGAGATGAACAAGCCATCAGCATCAGTGCTTGGGACAGAACAAGACAGGGGGAAAGGAATTAAGGGCCTTATTCACTGGAGACTGAGCATGCTCCCCCCCCCCATGACATGGTCTACTTTTGTCACATATGGAAGCAAACAAAATAAGAACAGGAACTGAAACATGCAGGTGAGAGGTCCACAATCTGCAATTAACTTCAATTCTGTTTTATTAAAACAAAACACGTGCCGTTTTGCAGGACAGAGTGATGTCTATGTTGCAGCATTATACACCAGATAGTGAAGAAGTTCCCTTAACCCATTGCTGTGGTCAGAAAAATGCACAGTTGGTCATATCCAAGCCTCATCCACACACAGTTCTTGCTGGAGCTTTGCAGCCTCATCTGCCACCTCTCGTAACTGTGGCTGGGAAGAATCTTTCAGGGCTGGGATAACTCTCAATAGGTCCAGCAGTAACCAACTGTTCCTTCCCTGTCTCTGAATGCAGAGAGAGATCAGACTCTCTGCTAAGAGCTTTCCCCTCCTCTCTTTTATCTGTTGGGTTATTGGTTTGCTTAAAGCAGTCATGTTTTGAGTTTGCTGTTCACTGTAAGTAAATGAAAGCTTTTATTCTTTGTCCAGTTAATAACTCGGAGTGAGTTATTGGGACTGCAAACAGCAATTAATGAGAAAAAGGGATGGACTGCTCTGTGGAACATGAAGCTATTCTGCTCTGTGAATCCCTACACTTCTGCTGTGCAGCTACCGAATTTAACCAGAAATTCAAAGCTCTACAACAGTTCAGTCCTTACGAATCAGGTCCAGATCCATAGGGCTTCCGGTTAGAGTATAACAGCATTCAGAAAAGACAAGGCAGATGTTTCAAAGCTAGAAAAGAAATAAGACTTCATCCAGCCATACAGTGAGACTCCTTTGCTCCTTTTAATACCAAGAAACAAAATAGGATATTTAAAATACATTTTTTTATCATGTGCCAACAAGTCGGTTCTGACTTATGGAGACCCTTTCCGGGATTTACTAGGTAGAAAGTAGAAGGTGTTTCCTATTCCCTACTTCTGGGGATGTCCTAGAACTGTGCAACTTGCCCAAGGCCACACAGGCTGGCTCTACTCACAAGAAGCACAATAGGGAATCAAACTTCCAACCTCTGGCTCTGCAGCCACAGATCTAAGTCGCTGAGCTATCCAGTCACATTGGCAATTATAAATGTATACAGCTTACCTTTCCCATGCTTGGTGCTCAAGATATCTAAAGGCACGGACGCAAATAGATTAGCAAATTGCAAATATTAGAGAAAAAAAAGGCAAAAACAGATTTGGGGAAATGCTTTTGGACTACAAGTCCCAGAATTCCCTTAATCAGTATGGCTAATAACCATAGTGGCTGGGTAGTTCTGGAACTTGTTGTCCCTTTTTTCTGAAACGCTAGTTAAAAGCAGATTAAAAAAAAATAAAACAGCAGCTAGTTATAGGACTAGGCACCAATAGACCTCAGCAGATATAAATAGAGGACCTGAATAAATCAGAACTATCGAGGCACATCAAAGACATCCAGGTAAATTAAAGGCTGGCAAGAAGAGGAGGCACTTCAGAGCTTGATGGACAGCTGACACAGAGGATGGTCTGGGGCAGATGGAAAGGTTTGACAGCTAGCCTGGCATGCCAAGCTGAAGGCACACCAAACTGAGCCGAGTGCCGAATTGAACTGACACGGATCAAGCTGAGCTCAAGCCAACAGTGTGATGTGGCTACAAAAAAGGCAAACACTATTTTAGGCTCTATTAATAGAAGTATAGTTTCCAAATCCCGTGAGGTGCTAGTCCCCCTCTATTCGGCATTGATTAGGCCTCACCTTGAGTATTGTGTCCAGTTCTGGACACAACATGTCAAAAAGGATGCTAACAAATTGGAACAAGTTCAGCGGAGGGCGACAAGGACGATCAGGGAGCTGGAAACCAAGCCTTATGAGGAAAGGCTGAAAGAATTGAGCATGTTTAGCCTTGAGGAAAAAAGAATGAGGGGTGATATGATAGCACTTTTCAAATATTTGAAAGGCTGTCATACACAGGAGGGGCAGGATCTGTTCTTAATCATCCCCAGAGTGCAGGACATGTAACAATGGGCTCAAGTTAAAGGAAGCCAGATTTTGGTTGAATATCTGAAAAAACGTCCTGTTACGACAGTGGAACCAGTTACCTCAGGAGTTGGCAAGTGGTCCAATACTAAGGGATGTGGTGGCACTGTGGGCTAAACAGCAGAAGCCTGTGCTGCAGGGTCAGAAGACCAGCAGTCGTAAGATCGAATCTACGCAACGGAGTGAGCTCCCGTTGCTTGTCCCAGCTCCCACCAACCTAGCGGTTCGAAAGCATGCAAATGCAAGTGGATAAATTGGTGGGAAGGTAACAGCGTTCCGTGTCTAAGTCGCACTGGCCATGTGACCACGGAAGATTGTCTTTGGACAAAACGCTGGCTCTATGGCTTGGAAACGGGGATGAGCGCCACCCCCTAGAGTTGAACACAACTGGACAAAAATTGTCAAGGGGAACCTTTACCTTTACCTTTACCAATACTGGAGGTATTCAAGAAAACCTTAGATAATTACCTGGAAGATATGCTTCGATTGTATTCCTGCATTGAGCAGGGGGTTGGACCTGATGGCCTCATAGACCCCTTCCAACTTCACTTTTCTATGATTCTATGATTCTATGAAGGTCTGTTCTAGGGATTTGTCAGTGTTACTAATTAGATTTAGGCAATTTAAAAAAACACAAAAATTCATGTAAATCTGCAAAATTCATGTAAATCTGCACCCTCTTTGATCCATGCATGCTGTTGCTTTTTCATTTTTGTTTTTAATAGGCGATGAAGTCCAAGTGATCACTAGAGATGGGCATGAACTGCTGGTTCAGTGGTTCATGTTGGTTCGTCCATTGGTCCAACAGATGTTCTGAGCCCCACCTCCTAGGCAGGTGGGCCACTCAAAAGCAGTGCCTTGGATTCCCTGCCCTGCCTCCTCTGGGCACTGTCTCTGGGTGAGCACCTGCCAGAGAAGGCAGGGATTGGAACAGCAGAACAACTTTTGGACCGAGAGATGAACCTGCCCATCTGCAGAAAGGCCCTCTCTTCCATGTCTCTGAGATATCCAACAAGCTGTACAAAGCCAGTTTTGTAAACACAGTGGCCTGGAACAGGGTATAGATTTGGTTAAGTGTATGAAACATTCACATAGACTTGCTGAGCATGTAGGAAGACATGTCAAACCATGGTGGACTCCACTCCTGATGTGGAGCTAGAGTTTCTGTTGCTGGAGAAAGAGGGCACGGTCCAGCTGTCGCTAAAAGCTCCTCTAAAGGCTGATAGGAAGGACCGCTTGCTGGTTTTTCTGCAGTCCAGCCCAAGGAAAGCATACAAGAGGGGATTCAGGCAGCTGTTGAGACAAACCAGTCCATAAGCCAGTGGAAAGCCTAGATCAAGGATGTATTTCATTGCAAGGCTGTCATCCTCCAGTGTTTCAAGAATAGAGAAGAGGTGGTAGGGAAACCAGCAACAGAAGAAGACTACAATGATGGCTATGATGATTTTGAAGGATCGGCTAAATCGGCCAAAGATTTTCCCTCTTAGTTTGATGACAATGGCGCAGTAGCAGGTCAGAATGATGGTGAAGGGGATGAGAAAGCCAAGCACAAATTCAGTAGCCACCAAGAAACGGTGTTTCCATAGATCACTATCGTTGTCCAAACTGAAGGTGTAAATGCATTGGGCAGTGCCATCTTCTGAGTCTTCTGTGTCCCGGAAGATGAAGTACGGTGAGCTGAGAGACAAAGCCATCACCCAGATGACCACAGCCATGAATGAAGCAAGCTGAAGGGTACGATGGTTTAAGGCCCAGACTGGGTGCACCACTGAAACACAGCGGTCAACGCTGATGGCGGTCAAGAAGAAGACGCTGGCAAACATATTAAGGAAGGGGACCACAGAGTCAAGTTTACACATCAGTCTTCCCAGAATCCAACTTTTCAGGGCTAAATAAGCTATTTCTGAGGAGAGGCAAACAGCAAAAATGAAGTCGGCCACGGCCAAGTTGAGATACCATATGGTGGTCACCGTCTTCTTCAGGCGAAAACCAGTTAGGAAGATCACTACACCATTCCCTGTGGCCCCCACAAGCAAGACAATGATGTAAATTGCTACGGAAACCATTTCCATCATGCCCGAAAGGTGGGGAATGTGATGGGAAGAATCGGAGGGCCAGTCTCCATTCCAACTGAAATTGTAGGAGTCATTGTTGTTCAGTGAGGATGGAAAGTCATCATAGGAGAAAGAGGAAAAGGAATCCATGATTTTTTTTTCCAAAGTTTTCCACTGTCTCTTTCTGTGGGATAAGAGTATTTATTTGCATTAGCCACATACCTTCACAGGTACGACACATAAAGCCAACATACTAAAACCAAGAAGATGAATACATAATAATCAAATATTTATCTATTCTCCAAATAAATAAATAAATAAATAAATAAATAAATAAATAAATAAATAAATAAATAAATAAATAAATAAATAAATAAATGGGGAAGTCTGCAAAGTATTAGTTTTGAAATCATATTTAACCTTACTTTAATTGCTGCAAGAAGAAAAGATACATAAAAAATCGGAGGACTGGCTCCATTTGTTATCTAATGAAGAAAAAGTAACTCTTTCAGTATATCTCTATAAAATGAGCAGAACAGTAATACTTGGGTATATATGCCCTTCACATGGGTACATACAGTCTATGACCCTCAAGCAGTGTTGGAGCCATGACAGGAAGTCATGCGCATGGAAAGGCCCTTCCATATTTAGGAACTGTATTCAGAAACTATTTGGATGTGACAGGTTTAGAAAGCAAAAAGCACCACAAGGTCCCTTATGCCAGTGGTTCCCAATGTTGGTTCCCCAGATGTTCTTGGACTAAAACTCCCAGAAATCTTCACCATTAGCTGTGCTGGCCAAATTCTGGGAATTGTAGTCCAAGAACATCTGGAGACCCAAGGCTGGGAACCACTGCCTTCTGCTTAAATAGAAATGATATTAAGAAAGTGATGTGCACAGATTAGTATGGAAGGACGAGGTCCGGACTTGCGTTCCTGTGCACAAGGAGAGGAGCTGGAAATGAGTCCCACCAACCTCATATTTGGAATTCCTGATCTCGCTGTGTTGCAAGGAAGGGTCTGAAATGTGACTTTTAAAGGATATTTTTATAAGCATTCTGACTGAACTTTGATGTGGAGAGAGTCTCGTGATGACTTGAAAGGCTAATGTGTGAATCCCAGCCACAACAAGTCCAAAGTGTGCAAAGGAATGGGGAAAAAAAGGCGAGGGTGATTCTCAGCAAATCTGAATCCTACGTTCTGAAGCCATGAGAAGGGACTCTAAAATCAGGGCAGAGCTGGCTGGCAACATCTCCTCCTCTCAGATTTCAGGCTTTTCAAGCCTAAAATCTGAATGGTCTCCAAAACCTGAGGACAAAACCCGATACCTGGAAAATGCAGCTTAACTTTTAAAAAGTATTGCCTAGACCATTTTCTAACCCATCTCATGACCTTTAACCCTCTCTCCTCCCACCATGCAAGACAAGAGAAGTGAACATTAGAATGAAACGTACGTAAACCTGTATCAGTTCAGGACATAAGAACCATTTCTGATCTCCATTTCAGCTCTTTCATGGATGGTTCAGAAGAAAGCTCACAACACCTGGCATCTTAATCAACCAAGTTGCTTCAAGTCACGGGTTGCTAAATCCAGCCCAGAAACCCTGATTCAAATCCAGCCATTGCTCCCTGTTACGTGTCTGTATTCTGGGCCGGCCCTGCTATTAGGCAGAGGGAGGCAACTACCTCAGGCTTCAGACCAGGGAGGAGGTGCAGAAGCTGCACTTTCCTTAAAGCTCCTTCTGAGTTCCTCGGCCATTTCTTTTTGTCAAAGGAAATGGCCGGGCTTCTGTTGGAGCTCACAGACTCTTCCGCTGTGACTGCCCTATTAAAGATGGGAAGGTGCTCATGTTGCCACCAGGTAGAAGCCCATTCAGCTTCTCTAGGGGCCACGAGGGAGAGGAAACCATCTTGTCCTTCTCCTCAGGCAGCAGGATATTTTGGGCCAGCTCTTCCAGGATGGGCTTTTGCTTCCTTTCCTCCCCTTCCCATTGAAGGTTCTTACTCACCCGATGTGATGGTGTTCTCTCCAGCTTGGCAAGACCACTGGCAAATCTTCTGTCGATGCTTTTCTGGACAGTTGAATGAGTTCCTCCATCTGTTCCTTCCTGTTTATTTATCAGTTTCATCTCGGGGTATCTCTGCTGTCTTTTTGAAGATGCACCACAATCAGGGCAATCACAACTGAAGGAGACCACAACAACACTCCCCCCCCCCCCCCAGGGATGTAGAAGCTTGCTGCCAGCTCTTTGCAAGAATCACTGGGGACAGTTGAACTTCTAAAGGCGCTTAGCATTTATTTTCCTTAAAGAACCAAGTTCTTCCCATCATGCAATGTTCATCTTTTCTTTCTCAGTAGAGTGCTTTCTCCTTTGTGACTTTCTGCTCATTTTTCTCCTTCCTAAAAGCATGGCTTATTTTTAATACTGTTTTGAATCTCCTGGATTCTCCTTCTGCCTTCACACTTTCCCAACATCAGCATCTTTTCCAGGGAGTCTTCTCTTCTCATGAGATGGCCAAAGTACTGGAGCCTCAGCTTCAGGATCTGTCCTTCCAGTGAGCACTCTGGGTTGATTTCCTTTATTTCCATCATGGCAGCCTCCCAATTAGGAGTTTTCAATTAGCAGTTGAAAAAAAAAAAAAACCAAGTTCCGGCAGAGAAGCTCTAACAGAGAAACAGTTTTCTTCAGGATTTCTTAAGAAGCAATGTTTTCCCTAAATGGAAGAGAAATGGAATTTTTGAAGTGGAGTTTGGATGCAAATCCCAGTAAATTCTATCCCCTTTCAGCACCAACAGCAGAAACAAATGCCCACCTGGAAAAAAAAAGTCTCTCAACTGGGCCTAAGATAATAACATGCAACCATCACCAAAACATATTTTTTCCCTTAAATATCATAGGTTATACAACTTTGTTATCCTTTACCATGCATACCAATACGGAGTTATATATACCAATTACCAGAGCTTTATTTATTCTTTGCATTTATATCCTTCTTTTTCTCTTGTGAGTTCAAGACCACCGGGCTCCTTTCTTGGATCTCACTTCATCCTTATAAAAATCCAGGAGCAAAGCAAAGCAAAGTGTGCTGCTTATATACCGCCCCATAGCATTTGGGAGGCTTGGTCAAGCTGAAAGATCATCCACAGAGTTGCATGGCTCAAATACAAACAGGATCCTGTATTTCCCAAATTCCCACTCCACGTTGCCACAACTCTAACCCACTAGTCCACTTGGCTTGATAGAAGGCAACTGTTGGAGAGATCCGTGGTTTAGGCAGAATGTGGTTCCTTGCTGTGCCTCTTGAGAAGGGCTGGACTTGATAATCTATAGGGTCCCTCTGGACTCTGCAGTTCTAAGATGACAACGACAATACATAACCCGATACCATCCCGAGACCATTGTTCTGATCTGATTTTTGAAGCTGAGTGAAATTGCATTGAGTTAGTCCTTGAGTGAGAGACTCTTAAGCGACTTGTGACTTGTAGCTCACTGTTGAGTCTGACTTAGGTTGCTGACTCAACTCAGAATCAACTTGCTTGTTTTCCCCCACTGATTCAGACTGGGCCCATTTTTCTGAGTTGAGTTTTTGAATCTGAGGTCCTTCTCTCTCCTGCCTCCCTCCCAGTTCCTAGGAGGACTCATCATCACCTACAAAGACACAACAGGAAGGTGGTCTCCCCTCTAGCGAGAGGCAGCCTTTGGGGAAGACGAAGCCCTGCTTCCACTCCTTCCTGGCTTTGAAGGAAAGGCTCTGAGGCTTTCCAGCTCAGAAATCCCTTTTTAAGAGGGACTTGAGATTCAGACTCGAAGTTTGGGACTTGAGACTTGGGACTTGGACGCAGAAGCTCAGACTTGGACTTAAGACTCAAAGACTTGCCAGCATTCCTACTATTAGGTAATGCCAAGTATTTCAAGGTGCAGCTAGAAAAGAACATTGCCTGATACCCTTAGAAGCTGTTGCTAGTCCGTTTATAGGGACAGACAAACCAATCTCTGTAAAGCGCAGCTTCTTACATTATGTGCTTCAGTTCTCTGGTAAGAGTGCTGTGAAACAAAAGGCAGATAAAGTCTAGTAGATTTCGACCGGTCAGTCTTAATCCTAGATTAGCCACGTAGAACTGTTGAAACATTATGAAAACTCACAAGAAAAACAGGACCAAAAATTCTGTAAAGACAGCTCTAGTTTCATGATCGGGTCCACACTGCAAAGGGAGTATCTGCTTCCAAGAACAATTAATTGATGAAGATATTTAAGCTCTCTTTTGTGGAGCATATCAGTATGCAGCCATCTTGGAGGGAGTTTTATTAATACAGTCCAGGACAACCTTGAAAGGATGGAAGGCTGAGTCAACCTTGAGCCATCTTCTTGAATCCATTGGGGATTAAACTCAAGTTACGAGTAGAGGTTTGACTGCAGTACTGCAGTCTAACCAGTGTGCCAGGAGACAATATAATAACACATGGTCAACTGCTTCAGCCGTGTCTGACTGACATCGGTGAACATGATGAGAGTAAGGAAATCCTTTTGGAATGGCTGATAGCAGGGCATCAAAACAAAAAGATAGATTTCCATCAATCATGTATTCTGCTTGCTTCTGATCTATGTCAAGGCTTGGGATGGCATGCAGGGAGTGAGGTAGGAGATGACGCGCTCAGTACTGGAACATTGTGGTCTCAGCAATCTCTCTGGTTCTTGAATGATTATCTTGTGCTGGTCCTGTGGCTCCTGAAAGTTGTGTCATCCCCCTGCCCCCCCCCCACTAGCTACAATGGTCTGCCTTGCGCTTTGGTGTGTTTAACCATCTGCTCCATCGCATCGGCGTCTCTGATCTCTCCAACAACTCATCATGAGATGAGTCCGTTGCAATTTATCTTGGTTTCCTGTAGCTCTCATGCTGCTCTAACATTTCAGTGGAACCAATCAGGACTATATTTGCAATGCGCTTATTTTCAGTCCCTTCATGTCATCTCCAGGTCAGTAGTAGCTGGTGCCCGTCAGAAATCACAAGGTGTGTGGGTGGGTAATGGAACAGGAAGCTAAAGGAAAACAGGAGTGCGGGAGACTCATTCCTCCTGCTTCCTCCTGTGTGCGATGACACTGCAGCATGACTCCAAAGAATTTAACATCTAACGGAACTGGAGAACAGACTAGTGACAGAGGCGTCCATGCTGACATCCTTGAGGCTTCGCAGTAGTAAAAGGATGTCACTCCATGGCATGGTTACAAATAAGGACACAGGCAGGGCTAGGCTGCCTGCAAGCAGTCTGACATGGGGGAAAGCCACACTCCACTTTCCTGGTGGATTAGCTTCCTTTATCCAAGTTGCCCCCGAGCCATTGATTCCCAGTTTTGTAAATGTCATAGCCTCTGCAGACGAGTGTCCTTTTTTGCATTAAAAGAAAATTCTGGCTTCTTATTTCCCTCGCATTTTCTTCAGTAGTTGTAGATCACAAGCTGAATATGAATCAATCATGAAAGGCAGCTGCAAAAAAGACAAATGCTATTTTAGGGTTCATTAAAAGAAGTATAATCTTCCAATCCGGCGAGGTGCTAGTCCCCCTCTATTTGGCACTGGTTAGGCCTCACCTTGAGAATTGTGTCCAGTTCTGGACGCCACACTTTAAGAAGGATGCAAGCAAACCGGGGCATGTTCAGAGGAGGGCAAGAAGGTTGATCAGGGGACTGGAAAACAAGCCCTATGAGGGAAGTCGGGGGGTGGTGTCTTATTTGTGGGGGCGCCTTATACACGGAAAAATACGGTATTATTTTCCAGCTGGAAAGCAGTCCTTCCTTGTTGATATCCAGACTACACCACCCCCAGCTGACAATTTGCACAACAGAAAGCAAAGTGTAAAGCTGACATTTGCCCAGAACATCCTATAGCTTTGAGAAAGGGCATATCTTCCTGTAGACAGGATCATATATCACCAAGTAGGAGAGAAAGCCCTGGACACCAGAAATATTGCTGCATTCTTTGCTTAAAACAAAATATGATTTCTGATCTCTGTGGGCCTGATCACAAAACTCAAAGGCAGCTTACCAAAAAACTGCAACACCATAATAGGAACACACAGCAGCTTGATACTCAGAAATGAACCCAATAAAGGAAACAAGCTTACTCTTAAGTAAGTGTGCATTGGATTACAGATACTATATAATAGTCTGAAGATAACTACTAAAATAAATTAAATGTTCTTATTAATTCTTTGTGCAGGAACATCGCCGATGTTTCATCATATTACATTTCCAACCTAAATGACTAGATAATAATGTGAAAGGCAATCAAAGCAGTGCAATGTAATGAAAAAATAACAGCCGTTTGAATAACAATGTTTGTCAAAGGAACATCTAACAAAGCAATTTGATATATAGCATTGTTGCTATATGAAAGGGGCCGCAATAAGTCAGAATTGACTTGATGGCATGTGTTTATTATACAGTGGTGCCTCACAAGACGAATTTAATTCGTTCCATGGCTAAGGTTGTCTTGCGAAAAATTTGTCTTGCGAAATGCGTTTTCCCATAGGAATGCATTGAAATCTAATTTATGTGTTCCTATGGGCAAAAAAAGTCAGAACAAAGTCAAATTTGGTTTACAAAGGGTTTATTAAGTGCTCTTTAAAGCGGTACATACTGTATTGTGCAGATGATTTAAAAAATTCAATCAAAAAAACTTTAACTTTTTAAACATAATAGAAAAACATTTAAAAATCAGCAAACATGAGGCAGGAACAAAAAATGGAAAACATTCGTCTTGCGAAGCATGGCCATAGGAACATTCGTCTTGTGAGTCATCAACCCCATTGCCAAAAACTTGTGAGTTTTTTTTGAGCCACCACTGTAGTCTGTTTAAGTAAGTTGCAACTTACAAGCAATACTTTCTTCCTGTAGATCTCTGGGAACAGGTGAGGCCAAACCTTGTGCTAAACAAAATGAAATAAAGTTGAGAAAAAAACAAGCAAGGAAGCTGTGAGATGACTCGATGTTGGGGATAATTATCAGAATATTATGAACAACGTCTTCACTGTTAGAGTAGTACAACAATGGAACCAATGACCTCGGGAGGTGGTGAGTCCTCCAATGATGAAGGCATTCAAGCGAAGATTGGACAATCCTCTGTCAGATCTGCTTTGATTTGGATTCCTGCCTTGAGCAGGGGGTTGGACTCGATGATCTTTTAGGTCCCCTTCCAACTCAATTATTCTATGATTCTAGGATAAGGGAATTCAGTGTACAGTTTAAGTAAGCCATTGCTATGCCTCAACTCCAGCATTTGGATTTTTGGATTGTCAGTCTGGGGAATGGCTGAGATGGAAAAGTCATCTAACTGAGCTTGGAAAGTTACTCTAAAAAGCATTTTACTTTTGCCACCCACAGTAAGTTGCTATTTTCTTTTTCCTGCCAGCTTTTAATCGAGAACATTTATGTTCACCGCCGGCAGGCATGCTGACACTGTGTTTCGCTGAAGCAGGTTTTATTAAAAATTGTTCCTTCTTAATATAATGCTTTTAATACATTTTCATTGTTTCTGGGGGGATCTGCCATGGGGGAGATTACAGTCCTGGAAACCAACTTAATCAGTAAAATAATGGAAACCATTTCCACCCTGTTTCCAAAGAATCAAAGGCATTAGCCAGGATGGTATGGGAGTTGATGCAAACCCCATAGCTCTCTACACAAGTAACAGCTTCACCTGGTACTTAACATCAGCAGTGTCGGTACATAAGATGTAAATATTAATCTATATCTTGCTAGAATGTCAATCTGATTACAGTTTAGCTCCCTTGTGCTTTCCATTCCCTTGTCCTCCACTGATATCATTACCAAGAGATGTGTTCTGAGCGAAGGAAGCTTTCCTGTTGTCATTGATAGCGCAACAGTCTAAGTAGCAGCTTGGTTTCCAAGCCACCTGTAGGCAGTTAGAAGACATGCGGCTGCTTTTCAAGTCCTTCCCAGGAGTTTCCTTCTTCCTCACAAGGGAAGCTCTCTTCCTCGCACGATTTGCCAGGGACCGCCCAGGAATCTGGAGCGTCGGTAATGAGGAAGTGTGGAGCTGATTAGGGATAGAGATCGAAGGCCAACTTTTGGCAAAGAAAAACAGACAACATATGGCTCAGGGAGTAGACGGAATCATCGAATTAATGAACTTCTGCATTATGTATTTACTAATTTACGAGCTTCGAATAGATGGCTGGCACCATAAGGGTCCCGAAGTATTGAAAACATTATCTGATGAAAATGATCTTTCAGCTGCTCAGCTTCGACAGCTGTAGGTCTATGCAAACTTTTGGTTTACACAACATTCTGTAGTGCTGGAGGAATGGTTGGAAGCAAAAAAGAACAAGGTAGTAAATACAGTGGTGCCTCACAAGACGATGATAATCCGTTCCACTGAAATTGTTGTTTAGTGAAATCATTGTCTAGCAAAAAGCATTTCCCTATTGGAATGCATTGAAACCTGTTTAATGCGTTCCAATGGGGAAGAATCGTCATTGTCTAGTGAAGATCGGCCGTAGGAAAGCCACTTTGCAAACCGCCGATCAGCTGTTTAAATCGCTGTCTTGCGAAGCTTAGGTCCCCAAAACACCCGTTTTGCGAGCGCGAAGGGAGCTGTCAAAATTGTTGTCTAGCGAAAATCAGTTTGCGAAGCAGGGACCAAACATTGTCCAGTGAAATTCCTCCATAGGAATCACTTTTGCGAATCGCTATAGCGATCACAAAAAGCCAATGTCTAGCGAAAAAACTTTCATGCGGGGTAACTGTCTAGCAAGGCACCACTGTAGCTCAATACCCAATATAGTGCAGTGGACAGAGTGACGAACTAGGACCCCTGCTCAACCCTGTTTAATTGCTGGACATCTCAATGGTTTGGGCCAAAGTTGAGACTTGATCCCCCACGGTCTCTCCTTGTATGACTGGCCCTGTTTTAGTCTAATGAACCATGCTAGTGTTGGGGTTTTTTACTACCTTGCACGCTACCTATAGAAGCTGTGGCAGGGAGGGACCTTTCTGGGCTTGGATGACTGTCAGTCTACCCAGCACTATCCAGTTGTTTCATCTCGTCTTCTGAATTCAAAGCGAACCCTGCCTCTCTGCTCAGTGCTCCTCCCCCCCCCCCGGTATCTTTAGAATCTGTTGAAGTCTGCTGCTGGAAGCAGTTTGTCAGTTCGCTGTTTGTTCTGTTCACAACTTTAAGCAAAGAAAAAGATTTTTCTTCTTTCCTCTACTAATGTCTCAGAGTGAGTTACTGAGACTTGTTGATGAGAAAAGGGGTGGACCATTCTGGGGAACTGGAAACTATTCTGCTCTGTGAATCCCTGCATGTCTGCTATGCAGCAAGAGGAATTTAATCAGAAATTCAAAACACTGCAAACGTTAACTACAATTATCCAGAGTCTGTCTGTGGATTAGAAGTGCCAACATGCCATGGCCAGTTTGGCTTGGGGGCTGTCGGCTGCAACCACTTCTTTTCCAAGTTCTGCTGTTGTTTCTATTCGCATCCAAGACATCATTTTGGCTTCTAGGTGCTGGAGAGCCCATTGTTGGTTCCCCCAAGAAGTCTAGCAGAGACTATGCAGAGTTTGAGGTGCTGGCTGTATCCATGAAACAATACAGACCCTTCTGATATCGCACGTGCCCCTTCTTCACAAAAATCCCTTAATTGCGTCTGCTCAACCTTTTGATCACTTATTTGAAAGCCTCTGTAGGAAGCTGTGCAGGAAATGGCCAGGCTCTCCTCCTCTAGATGTGTGAAAAATATGAAATTAACGAATGAAACAAATTGAAAATCTGGCAGGATAGAATTGATGTAGCTGGATTTAGAATTAGCAACCACACTTTCTTTTTCAAAAAAAGTTGCACCTAATTCATATCAATGATACATGTTCTGACATGTCACTGAAGTAGGTCCCGGCTCTCTAGCAACTTGTCCTGTGAGGCAATTTTGTTGTTGCTGTATGTCATCAAGTTTCTCCCAACTTCTGGCCACCCTAGTAGAGTTTTGATTTATGTGAGATGTTCAAGGAGTGGCTCAATTAGGTTCTAAATGGAGCCAGGCATGATCTGGCAGTTTATTTAGCTGCTGAACAGGGGTTTGGCACTTTGAAGCCCTGCCTCCTCCAGCAGACACCCAGTCAGAAGCAGCACCTGGGGGAGGCGGAGAAGGGAAGTTGGAACGATGCCCCTGAGTGGGTGCCCACTGGAGGAGGCGGGGCTTTAAAACACCAAAGACCTGTTTGACTGCTAAACGAACCGACACGAATTGCCGAACCGGCATTTCGTGCCCATCTCTAATTGCAATCTAATTTCTCCAATATATTTGAAGAAGGTGATCTAAAGCAAGCTTTTGTTGTAATAATTCTATTAATCTTAAGTGCTACAGAGCCTTTTGTGGTTTTCTTGAATCAGATTAACAAAAATAAAATGGAGGGGGGAAAATTAACAAAAATTAGCTGAGTGAGGAATGATAAGATTGGTCAAAGACGCTTATAGTCCCTAGGTGGCAGTATAAACTCAGTTCTGGGAAGAAGGAGACTGTTATTATCTCTCATATGATGAACTTCTATTAGAGCTAATATGTGAGGATTAGTGGGTTTGCTGAGGTGGCGTTTTCAGAGGAAAGCACTAGGATGATTTTGACCTTTACGAAAGGTGGCTGGAAGATTCAAGGCTGACAAAGAGAGAAGGGCAGTCTTCCCCATCTTCCTCTGTTCACTCACAATGGATAAGAGCTGAAATTAAGGCGAACAGATCAGCCATGCATGGCTAGGATGTATATATCAAGAGTTACAAGAACGATGAGAACATAAGAAGCCACCTGGTGTTCAATGAGCTTCTTGGTTCTTCTCTCCCATCATCATCAGCTCTGATCTTGGCTCTCTGAGATTTCTGCCAAGATTTGTTCCTTAACCCTTACCCTACAGGGAGAGCCTCAATGTTTTCCTGCAGGTCTCCCATTCAAGTTCTGTTGTTATATTTGTTGTTGTTGCTGCTGCTGAAGCTGTTGTGTGCCATAAAGTTACCCACAACTGATGGCAACCTCATGAACGAGTGGCCTCTGAAATGTTCTCTCCTCAACTGCCCTGATCAGCTTTTTAAAAATCAAGTTTGTGACTTCCTTTACAAAGTCGGTCCATCTTGTATTTGGCCTTCCTCTTTACCAGCTGCCTCCAACCTTTCCCAGCATTATTGTCTTTTCCAGAGAGCCCTGCCTTCTCATGATGTTCCCAAAGCGTGGCAGCCTCAGTTTCAACATTTTTGCCTGCCGAAGTAGTTCAGGCTTGATCTGGTCTACAGTCCACTTATTTATCTTTCTAGCAGTCCAAGGTACTGGCAAAGCTCTCCTCCAGCACCATATTTCTAACAAATTATTTTTTCCCCTGCCAACTTTCTTTCCTGACTAGCTTTCACACCCATACATGGTGATAATGTGTACAAGAGTGTGAATTCAAGTTCTAACCATGTCCAATCCTGCTTAGCTTCCATAATGAGACAAGGGTGGTTTCTTTTGTGGTGATATAATCAAATACAGTGGTGCCTCACATTACGATGTTAATTCGTTCCAGTGAAATCGCTGTAGAACGAAAACATCATAAAGCGATTTTAAAAAGCCCATAGAAACGCATTAAAACCCGATTAATGCATTCCTATGGGCTTGAAACTCATCGTCCAGCGAAGATCCTCCATAGTGTGGCCATTTTTGTTGCCCGTGCAGCGAGGAATTCATCCCAGAAAACAGCGGGTGGCTATTTTTTTCCCCGTGGCCATTTTGAAACTGCCGATCAGCTGTGCAAAAATTGTCATTTTTGTGATGATCGGTTAGCGAAGTAGGGAACCGATCATAGCAAAGTGAAAAAACCCCATAGGAAACATCATTTTGCGATCGCAAAACTTTGTCGTTATGCGATTTCGTCGTAAAACGAAGTGTTCGTCTTGCGAGGCACCACTGTATCTGAATAGAAGCTGATTGCCGTAGTATTGAGAGATAATGAAGTGGCTGGAAATAGTGGAACTACACCAAGGAAATCCAGCTGTTGAACATCCATAGCTGATTTATGTTTACTTCTTATACCTGCAAACAAACACAGCAACATCATCATTCAGAATGAGTGGATGTGAGTGGGGCTATATCTGTGATCCCACTCTTTACTTTCACTCATTTGCCATAGACATCTGATATTTCAACGTTCTTCCAGAACCTTGAACGATCAAGTCTGTAGCTCAAAGGTCTTCAACTTTGGGGCCTCCGAGACCAGAATCTTGATTTGTACGCAGCCGTAAGCAAAAACATGGAGGCCATGGTTGCTTGTTGAAGCAAATTAACGAAGCGCTGATCACAAGTTTCGTTTCACGCTGGTTGCACAACCAGGTATGCGAGTGATGTCTTGGTCTTTTGCTTCTACGTAGAACTCCAACCTGGCATGGTTAATGGTATGAGATTTTGGCACCTGAAATCCAAAACATCTAGAAGACCAAAGATGGCAACTACTGCTTATATATGTGGTGTAATGGATAAAGTGATGGGCCAGGACTGTGATAAACAGGGTTCGAATCCCCCACTTGGCCATGGATACTCACTGGTGGAGTGGAGCTGATCAAACCACTCCTTAAATAATCACACATACCTTGAAAACCCTTTTAAGGTTGCTATAAGTTGGTTCCAACATGATGGCACAGAACACACCTATATGCACCTGTTTCCCTTCTGGTAATCCACAACCATGGATCATAAAATCATAGAATTATAAAAGGACAGAATCATGGAGTGGGAAGGGGCCAACAAGGCAATTAAGTCCAACCCCCTGCTCAATGCAGGAATCCAGGTAGAAGTATAGATGACAGATGGCTATCCAACTTTCCTTTGAATTCCTCCAGTCGTTTAGTCGTGTCTGATTCTTCGTGACCCCATGGACCAGAGCACGCCAGGCCCTCCTATCTTCTACTGCCTCCCGGAGTTGTGTCAAATTCATGTTGGTTGCTTCGCAGACACTGTCCAGCCATCTCATCCTCGGTCGTCCCCTTCTCCTCCTGCCTTCACACTTTCCCAACATCAAGGTCTTTTCCAGGGAGTCTTCTCTTCTCATGAGATGGCCAAAGTACTGGAGCCTCAGCTTCAGGATCTGTCCTTCCAGTGAGCACTCAGGGTTGATTTCCATTAGAATTGATAGGTTTGTTCTCCTTGCAGTCCAGGGGACTCTCAAGAGTCTCCTCCAGCCCCACAATTCAAAGGCATAAATTCTTTGGCGGTCAGCTTTCTTTATGGTCCAGCTCTCACTTCCATACATCACTACTGGAAAAACCATAGCTTTGACTATGTGGACCTTTGTCGGCAAGGTGATGTCTCTGCTTTTTAAGTGAGGTACATAAAGAATGGCTTTACCAGTTCCACTCCCCCAGTCAGTTTCTATGGCTGAGCAGGGATTTGAACCCTGTTCTTCAGAGTCCTAGTTCATAACTATTCATTACACCACAGTGGGAATCCCATAATCAAGCACCCCATCAAGGAGACACGGCGGGGAATTAAACTGCCAATCTCCGGCTCTGCAGCCAGATGCCTAAACCACTGAGCTACCCAGCACTTAAATAGGGATGTGAAAAATGTTGACTAAATTCATCTCTCTTTTTTTGCTCTTTGAGGCTATCTTGACTTCACAACCCAGCCTGAAGACGCATTTCCAACCCACATCCAGAGAAAAACAAGGCAAAGTGGGCTAATTTATGGAAGTCAAGGTCTTCATGACTTCCATAATCTATTTGGACAAAACTGGTGCCATTTTCTTGTGAGAAGCAAAACTTGCACATGGACACACACACACACACACACACCATACAGACATCAGGTACAGAACAGTACTGCCCTGTAACAGGCCATACAAACACTCTCTATGTGCTTTGAAGTTTGAAAAATCCATGCACTCAACCAAAGTCCATCAACATCATTTCACATACAGAGCTTAATTTACAAGCCACTCAAACTTTATTTTCTCTGGTCAGGAGCACCAAAATTGGTGCTCAACCTTTTCTGAAGCAGAAAGAATAATTTTGTAATGATTCCTCATCTGCTGGCTGAGAGGACAAGGCAAGTGACAATTTACAACCTTACCTGTAATTTAATCATGCCACATAAACGTGGATGCAGTACACTTGGAGATCACCATCTTCTAATAACAAGCCTTGGCTAAATAGAGAAGTGCGCCTTTTATTAAAAGCCAGAAATGCTGCTTTTCATTCTGGTGATGAACTACAGTACAGAGAGGCTAGAGCTAAACTGAAAAGGGGCATTAAGGATGCCAAAGCTATGTACAGCCAGAGAATTGAACAACACCTTGAAAGTTCTGACACTCGCCGAGTGTGGCACGGCCTAAGACAAATCACTGGTCAGAGTAACAAAAACAGTCTGTGTAGCAGCAGTGATTTTTTGGCTGAGCAGTTAAATCAATTTTTCAGCCGTTTTGAGGTGGAAACAGGAACAACCATTATTCCAGCACCTACTGTCTATAATACATCACTAGAATCTACCATCAACAGACAACCACTAGTACTGCAGATTTCAGATGTGAGACGCGCTTTCCAGAATATTAATGTTCGAAAGGCAGCTGGACCAGATGGAATCATGGGACGAGTTATTAGGGGCTGTGCTGCAGAATTAGCTGGAGTTTTTACGGATATTTTCAATCTATCCTTGTTGCAGTGTTCAGTCCCCACTTGCCTGAAGACATCTATTATAGTGCCAGTCCCCAAGCAGTCAGCTGTGGTATCTCTCAATGATTACAGACCAGTAGCTTTAACATCTGTTGTTATGAAATGTTTTGAGAGATTGGTGCTGGATTACATTAAGGCTAGTCTTCCACCTTCTTTGGACCCATGGCAATTTGCATACAGGAAAAATAGATCTACTGATGATGCTGTGTCCATTGTACTCCATACTGTATTGAGCCACTTAGAACATCAGGGAACTTATGCGAGGCTGTTGTTTGTGGATTATAGCTCTGCTTTTAATACCATTCTACCAAATAGGTTGTTTTTTAAAATGATCAACCTGGGATTACCTCAGGAGATCTGCATGTGGATAAAGGATTTTCTGACAGATAGGCCACAGTCAGTAAGGATGGGATCTCACCATTCTTCTACCCTGGTACTAAGTACAGGAGCTCCCCAGGGCTGCGTGCTAAGTCCCTTCCTCTATTCCCTGTACACACATGATTGCACCCCACTGTATAACACCAATGCAATTGTTAAATTTGCGGATGATACGACAGTGGTGGGGCTCATAAATAAGAACAATGAGTCTGCTTATAGAAAGGAAGTACAAAGGTTGATACTTTGGTGTAAAGAAAATCATCTCACACTTAACATCAAAAAAACTAAAGAACTCATAATTGATTTTAGGAGGAAGAGATATGTACATTTACCACTGTACATAAACGGTGAGGAAGTGGAGAGAGTTGGTAGTTTTAAATTTCTGGGTACTTACATCTCAGAGGACCTCTCATGGACTATAAATGCCAACATGCTAATGAAGAAGGCACAGAAGAGGCTGTATTTCCTGAGAATGCTCGGCAAGTTAAATTTATCTCAGCATTTGCTTCTGTCATACTATCGTAGCACCATTGAGAGTGTCCTAACCTATGGCATTCTGGCATGGTTTGGGAGTAGCTCTGTAGCGGACAAAAAAGCTCTACAGAGAACCATTAAAATTGCCCAGAATATCATTGGGCTCCAGCTACCAACCCTGGATGACATCTTCACATCCCGCTGTCTAAGGAAATCACATAGCATCCTGAGAGACTCTTCCCATCCTGCTTATAACTTTTTTGAACTGTTACCATCTGGCAGAAGATATAGAACAATTAAGACTCGGACCACACGTTTTCTCAATAGTTTTTATCCCAGAGCTATAATTGCAATTAATAATGAGCTTAAGGACCACCAGTAGTGAATAATTAGTTGGACTGTGTAACTTGGCCTGCGGTGTAGATGTTTGTATTTTTAGTGGCGGACTTTTAGTGGGTGGGGAGTGTTTGGGAATTTTATGTGTGTGCATGTGTCTGGTCTCTGGGTGTCTGTGAATTTCGTTGTATGTGTATATACTTACAATGACAATAAATTATTATTATTATTATCACACACCAGTGAGTCCTGGACCCTTTGTGCAAGGCAGGAGAGGAAACTGAACACCTTCCATGTTTGGTATCACCTGGCAGGACCAAGTTCCAAATAGAGTAGTCCTAGAACGAGCTGGAATTTTTTAGCATGTATACATTACTAAAACAGCGACGTCTACGTTGGCTTGGGCATGTTGTCAGAATGGCTGATGGTCGGATTCCAAAAGATCTCCTGTATGGAGAATTAGTGCAGGGAAATCACCCCAGAGGGAGACCACAGCTGCGATCCAAGGATATCTGCAAGCGGGATCTGAAGGCCTTAGGAATAGACCTCAACAGATGGTAAACCTTGACATCCGAGCATTCAGCCTGGAGGCAGGCGGTGCAGCATGGCCTCTCCCAATTTGAAGAGACCCTTGTCCAGCAGGCCGAGGCAAAGAGGCAGTCCTGAAACCAGCAAAATCAGGGAGCTGGACAGGGGACAGATTGGATTTGTCTTCAGTTTGGAAGGGATGGTCACTCTTGAATTGGCCTTCTCAGCCGCTCTGGATGTTGTTCCAAGCCCTCCATACAGAGCACGTTACCATAGTCTCTCGAGACTGAAGGATGCCTAATCTAATCTTACACACAGTACATGCAGGAAAAGAGTTAATGGGATTTGATTATGTAGACCTGGAGTTTTCTACCACTGACTTTGGATACCTGGGGAGGAGATGACAAGTGAAACTATTGTCTCTGTTGATCAAACAATATCTTGGTGCTTCCATCATATGAACCATTATGCCACTGACGAAGCACCATCAGAACCAGAGCAGTATTTGTTTGTTTGTTTAAAAAACTTTAACCTCACCTTTCCCCTTTAAAAAAGGACCCAAGGTGGCTTACATAATTAAAAACACAATATTAAAAGTTTAAAAAACAAAACAAAACAGGAAATTATCTAAATGTTTTTTTAAAAAATATTAAATACACATATTCTGTTAAAATGGTTGGTAAGAGCAGTACTACAACAGCTTTAAAAGCAAGAAAAATACAAACCATGTCATTTTAATATCTCTGTCTGTCTAAGAGAGCCTGAAGAGAAAGATCTTCATCCGTTTGAGGAAGGACAGCAAAAGAGGCAGCCAGCCTGGCCTCCAGTGGGAGGGAGTTCCTAAGTCTGGGAGCAGCCACAGAGAAGGCCCTCTCCTATGTCCTCACTAATATACCTGTGAAGGTGGTGGGACTGAGAGGAAAGCCTTCCCTGATGATCCTAAGGCCTGGACAGGCTTATGAAGGGAGATGCCATCTTTGAGATATCTTGGACCCAACGATCAAGCCACTTAATGGATCAAAAGACACCTGGATGGGAGGTAGGTGCATATAATTGTCCTTGTTAAGACAGACAAAAAAAAACCAAAGATGAAATTAGGCAGGTTGAGAATATAATATGCATGTTTATTAGAAAGAGGTTGTCTAGACTGTATATTGTTTCTTAGGGTTGGAATGAGAAGATAAGAAGGTGACCTTTAGAAAATGGGCCTCAGTAACTTGAACCTCTCCATCTGCAGATGGCCGAGGGTAAACACAGTGAGTCACATACACCCATAACACCGACCTGTGAATTTCCCTACAACCTGGTGCAAATTAACCTCAGTAACTGACCTGCTAAAAGTAGGGAACGAGTGACAGGCAAGGCCAAAGCCAGAGACAAGATATATGGGTCTCTGCAAAATTAATGCTGACTTCACGGTTTCTGTGTCCCTTCCCTGTAGAGAAATTATGGATTTGTTTGAAAACTGTTCTTCTGTCTCCCCTATAAAGACGGATATTCAGTACATGATCAGAAATACGCTTCCCCTTAATTTGATTCCAGGAGTAAAGGGGGAGGAAGAGATGAATTTCAGAAACTCAGTTCAACACCACCAACAGGGCGGACTTCACAGGAAAAGAAAAGGTACTCCAGACTAAAGCATGGGAGGTGGGATTTCCATAATCCAACCTCAGTGGACACTAAATTAAAAATTCCCCACCTTCCAGAAGCCTGGAGTGAACCACAAACTGTGTGTGTCTCTCTATCTCTCTCTCAAAGCACAAACATGTGGGATATAAGTTATTCTACGCAGCCATCCCTCTCTAGTTGGGCTTTAAAAAGGTGTATGCTAGGGATAAGATTTTTTAAAAAATTTCTTGGATTACAGATCCCATAATTCTCCGTTCTGAGAGTTCTACTTGACAGACAGACACCTGTACAGACATCTAAATGGCCACTGTTGGCCACCTGTACCTTTTTGCTCCATCATTTCCTCTTTTTGCTACTGAGAGGGGTGAACGGCAAGAAGAGAGTGTATCAGTTGCCCCCATCTTCTTATTATCTGCCTTCTTTAAGACAATAATTAATAGGAGTTGAGAAACAGAGTGAGAGGACACTGGCCCAATGGAGGAAGGGAGCCCATGGCACTCAATTTTTTTTGAGAATTCCTCAGAACCAGGAGTTCCAATACAGGGGATAATCGAGGTTAGAAGTCCAGAATTGAAGCCATATGTCCTGACTGGCAGATGTTGTGCTGCAACTTCCATATTTTCTGAGAGTGTGGGAAGTAGCCAGAAGCCTTCCCCGTGGAACCAGAACACAGAAGGTCCTTAGGTCTTCTGATTAAGGCTTCGTGACGTTTCTGCCGCAAGAGAGCTGTCATCCTCTTCGGTCAGTGCCTTACGGAAGAATCCCAAGAAGGAAGCTTGATGATGGAGACTTCTAACCCGTACGTAGCCCACAAAGCAATACAGCACAGGGTTGACACAGCTGTGGAGATACGCCAGGGCGTTTGACAGCTTGAGGCCAACCCCCCATCCATCCTTTTCACTTGATACGGTGCTGACAAATACAAAGATGTGATGGGGCAGCCAACAGATAAAGAACAGGGCGACGATGGTGGCCACCAGAGAGAAGGTTCGATGGGAATGTTTCCAACTCCGTCCGCGAAGCTTGAAAATCAGAACCAAATAGGAGGAGAAGATGATGATGAAGGGGACAAGGAACCCCGCAAAGAATCTACTCAGCCTCAAGGGCAGTTCCGTGGACTTCTTGAGATCTTTCCGATAGACGCAGTAGGTCGCTCCATTCTTGACTTCAATATCACGGACCACCAGATAGGGGACACTGAAGGCAAAGGCGAGAATCCATGCCCCAATGCACATCAGTTTTTGATAGCAAGGTCCTTGGTGGTTTCGAGCCCAAACAGGCCTTGCTATCAACAAGCACCGGTATACGCTGATGACCGTGAGGATGAAGACCCCAGCAAAGACCACGAGGTAGCGAGCGAAGGCATGAAGCTTGCACAGGGCAAGTCCAAAGGGCCAACAGCAGTGCATGAGCTCCTGCACCAGGGCCGGGATCCGGCCGAGAGAAAACAAAAAATCTGCCACCGCCAGATTCAAGTAGCAGATGGAGGTCAAGGTTTTGTGCTTCTCCCGCATGGCTATGACCCATATCACCAACCCATTGCCAGATGTACCCAGCACCAGGATGATCACATTCGTTACTATTGCGATGCGGCGCATAGCATCGTTCACAGTGGTAGCATTGATGGGTCCACAAGAGCAATTCATCATGTCTGTAAAGAAGAACCAAGACAGATTTAGTCTGTGTTTTTCTACCACATTCTGTAATAAGTAAAAGAGAAAGAGAAAGTGAGAGTGTTTTTAAAGTCCACATAACAAGCCAACAGCTATCACAGTTTGGCTTGACAGTTTACACAATTTGCAAAAATTGTGCAATTTCTGCAAAATTTGCAAAATTTGTGTAATTTCTGCAAAAAGTATACAATTCTGAAAACTCTCATTACAGCCATAAGAGACTGTCTCACCTCCTTACAGGTGAGGTGAAAAAAACACCTGCAGTTTTGTGGCTTCTGAGACAAGTTTGAGGTTTCTGAGGATTTGGGGGAAAGCCCTAGTTTCTGCAATTCTCTGTGGAGAGATTACTGGTTAGAAGAATGGAAACTAGTGGTTCTCAAACTTGGGTTTGCAGATGTTCTTGGACCACTGCTCCCAGAAATCCTGGCCAGCACATCTAGTGGTGAAGGCTTCTGGGAATTGCAGTCCAAGAACTTTCCAAGATTGAGAACTAATGGTACAGATGTTATGGAGAGTAGGGATAGCCCTCCTTTTAGTGGTGCTGCATCCACCATCATCCCAGCGGACCGTTCCTTTTCCCCTTCTTTGAACTTTCCTTCTTTCTTGATGCCTATGTGAATGAAATTTGGGAATGCCATTTCTATTTTCCAATCACGACCCTGATTCATCTTTCGTGCTCTCTTACTATGCGAAGAAACGTAACTCTGATCAGTTTTCAAAAATCTGTTTTCACAAACAGACACAGGAATACATTTTGCTGCATTCCTAGGTTTTCCCCCTTTTCTCTCCAACTTTTCAGTGTTTCTACCATGATAACAAATATACTTCAGCAGCATTGAGCATGATATTTGCTGGTGGTCCTGAAGAATGGAACAACCTGGATTCAAACAATATTTGACAGGAGAAGGGTGGGAGAGGATTTCATTGTGAGTTCACTCAGAGGGTCCATAACTTTTTTCAGTGGCCCCTTAGGGTAACATCCTATCAGGGGCATCTGGAAAACTGAATGAGGAAGAGGAGGAATTGAATGGAGCCTTCCAGTCATCAAGGAAGGTGTGACTGGCTGGCTGGCTGGGACTGTGGACTGGAGTCTTCCATGCTACAACATTTTGTTGCTGGGTCTACTTATGACATCTAACAGTGGACACTGTGGACCTGTACCAGCCAGCATGGTAATGAAACAACCACTGAAACCCTGTTGTTTGGTTTTTCCTGCAAACCAAAATACACTAGTGTTTATATCCTATGAACTCTTGTTCCACTACATCATTAGCCCTGGGAAAAGTTAGAAAACTATATTTTCCCATACCTTATCTCTTTTCCTTATAAAGTCTGCTTCCAGATTTGGCAATAAATCCCTTCTTTAATCGTTGTGCCAAAAAATGAGAAGAGGCATCTTTAGGAATAGCAAATCTTGCTTGCTTGCTTCCTTCCTTCCTTCCTTCCTTCCTGGTAGTGAGAATGAGAAACTGCAGGGTTTTTTTTTCACCTCACCTGCAAAGAGGTGAGACAGTCTCTTTTGGCTGTAATGAGAGTTTTCAGAATTGTATACTTTTTGCAGAAATTACACAAATTTTTGCAAATTTTGCAGAAATTGCACATTTTTTGCAAATTGTGTAAACTGTCAAGCCAAACTGATAGCTGTTGGCTTGTTATGTGGACTTTAACAATTATGAAGCACAGAATAGATTTTTTTATATCTTTTTGTTCAGTCTGCTCACTCTTCTGTGTTTGCTCAGGTGGGATGCTTTCCTCCACAAAGAGAAAAGAGATTAAAGGGAATAGTTTTATGCACAGATGCACACGTGCATACATGCACGCACACACACACAAACATGTATGTATGTACCTTGGTTTACGAATGCCTCAGTTAACGTAATTTTCAGTTTATGAAAGAAAATCCATTGAAAATAATGCCTCGGTTTATGATTTATTTATTTATTTTGCAACACGAAGCAAGTTTCTCCAGGATGCATTGTGCCTGGGAGGTTTATAGCACCACCCCCATGCGTGCATTCCTATGGGAAACTGCATTTCGGTTTGCAAATTTTTTTGCAATACGAAACGTCCTGGAGAACACATTAAATTCAAGGCAGAGGAAATAGCAAATCTTCATGACTGTCTGATTGGGGACCAGAAACTCTGTGAGATGACTTCATATATCTTTTTCTAGCATAGACAGCTCATGACTAGAGTTGGCGGGCACTCTTAAATTTTGGGGTATGAGACCCACCTAGACCATGAGCATTGGGAGGATACAGTGCTGATTTGCTCCTTGTAGGAACTGTGCAGCTTTGACATTCCCAGACTGACTGATAAGTTTTCCATGTCACAGCTCATATCAACCTCTTTAAAAACTTATAGCGATGTTGCCCTTTAAGTATGTCATGCTCAACTTGACTGCCCAATGATCCCTCCACAGTGCCTCCTTTCTCTGTAAGCTTCAAGCACCAACATCCTGAAAGGCTGGTTGAGAAACCACCAGGAACAATGAGCTAAGAGAGAAGAAGCCACAACTTCCCCTTCTTGTAGCAGTGAGGGTAGCTTCCTTCTCATGAGCAAACAGAGGGTACCCTGTTTGAAATAGACACTTAAGTGGCAGCAAGCTGCGCTCGTGGTAGGAAAAAATATTTTGTGCATGTAGGTGGCAGATAGGTTGAGAGAAACAGAGAGAGAGAGAGAGAGAGAGAGAGCGCAAAATGGAAAGAGAGAGAAAAATGAAAACTAAATTCAGTGGTGCCTCGCTAGATGATGATAATCCATTCCACTGAAATTGCTGTTTAGCGAAATCATAGTCTAGCGAAAAGCATCTCCCCATTGGAATGCATTGAAACCTGTTTAATGCGTTCCAATGGGGAAGAATCGTCGTTGTCTAGCGAAGATCGGCCATAGGAAAGCTGCTTTGCAAACTGCCGATCAGCTGTTTAAAGCGCTGTCTTGCGAAGCTTAGTTCCTGAAAACATCCATTTTGCAAGCATGGAGGGAGCTTTCAAATTCATTGTCTAGCGAAAATTGGCTTGCGAAGCAGGGACCAAACATTGTCCAGTGAAATTCCCCCATAGGAATCACTGTTTTGCGAATCGCTATAGCAATCGCGAAAAGTCAATGTCTAGCGAAAAAACTGTCATGCGGGGTTAACTGTCTAGCGAGGCACCACTGTACATGCCTTCTGTCACACAGACACTGGGAAGCCCATCAGTAAAACATCTTTCACTTTGTCTTTGGCAGTCCATGCCTTCTGAAGATCATGTAAAGCAGGGGCTGGCAACCTTGGCTAACCCAAGTGTTCTTGGACTGCAGCTCCCAAGAAGCCCCATCAGGAAAGCTTGTGGTGAAGACTTCTGGGAGTTTTAGTCCAAGAACATCTGAAGACCTGAAGACCCAAGGTTGGGAACCACTGATGTGAAAAAAAACAAAAAACACCACCCCGATACATTAAAACAAGGATAAGGGCTGCATAACCTTCTTAATGTTGCTGAACTACAACTCCCATAATCTCTCATAGTTGAGGGATGGGAAAAAATGCTTCCTTTCCATAGTAAAACATCTGTCTGTGTCATCCACAGGCAAAGGCTGATCTCAGGCAATTATCTCATCCCCTGTGTTGCTGTGAACTTGTCACAGGTTTCCCAAACCCCTGCCTCTAATACAACAGATGCTTTTCCTTTCTGAAGTTTTAGAAAAAGGCCTTGATTTTTTTTTAAAAAAAAATCCCTGTCTTCCATTCCTCATTTAAAGCAGATGTGGAACTCAGGTAGGTTGATTCCTTTCCGTGACCATCAAACCCACTCAAACTGCGCACGATATTGAAAGACTTCAGATGGCAGAGCCCAAGAAAGCCTTGGTTGCTCATTAGCACAAAATTTTCCCCCTCCCCCTGTCATTACAAACAGGTTCTGCAGGTTTCCGAAGCCTGGCCCAAACCTGCAAAGCCTATTTAATCGGCGACCACAATGGCAAATCGTTAAAAAAAGAGAACCCAATAATTTCTGTAATGCAGCCACGCTCAAGATTTCAAGCTGCATAGGAATAAAAAAAATTAAGTAAATAAATAAAAATAATTCTCTTCTGGGGTCTTTGCCATCTGCCTTGCACTGATCCATGCTTACCGTGTGCAGATTCAAAATGAGTTCCGCACCGCACCACAAGCTGATTCCAGACTAGGGCTATCTCGAACAGCTGCCTCTTCAAAAACATTTTTTTTAAAAAAAATCCAAGAACAGTGCAAGCAACGTGATTGCATGAAAAAGCTGCTGCTCACAGTCCCACCCTTAATTTTGAAAAACCACAGTACTGCAACATACTGTGTGTGGAAACCAGATGTTTTAACAGGCAAGCACTGCGTTGCTTATAAGGCACTTGCAGAGAAGGTAGATAGCAGCAGGTAGAGGAAAGACCATTACAGTGGTGCCTCGCTAGACAGTTACCCCGCATGACAGTTTTTCCTCTAGACATTGACTTTTTGCATTCGCTATAGCAATTCTCAAAACAGTGATTCCTATGGGGGAATTTCGCTGGACAATGTTTGGTCCTTGCTTCGCTAACTGATTTTTGCTAGACAATGATTTTGACAGCTTCCTCCATGCTCGCAAAACAGGTGTTTTCGGGATCTAAGCTTCACAAGACCGCTATTTAAACAGCTGATCAGCAGTTCGCAAAGCGGCTTTCCTATAGCCGATCTTCACTAGACAACGACGGTTCTTCCCCATTGGAACGCATTAAACAGGTTTCAGTGCATTCCAATGGGGAAATGCTTTTCGCTAGACAATGATTTCGCTAAACAGCGATTTCAGTGCAACGGATTATCATCGTCTAGCGAGGCACCACTGTAGTTCCCTCCTGCCTCTGAATTCAGAGACCTGTCTCTCTGCTCAGCCGTTTCCCCCTCTTTTGAGTCTGCTGAGGTATGTTGTCAAAAGCAGTCCTATTAGTTTGCTGTTTGAGCTATTCAATTGTAAGTAGTGAAACCTTTCATTCTTTCTACCTTTAATGTCCCGGCGTAAGTTATTGAGACTGTAAGTGCCAGCTGATGAGAAAAAGGGGTGGATTTGAGGAACTTGGTCGCTATTCTCCTTCTGCTGTGCACTGGCAGATATAAAATTTGGCACTTGAAGAAGCAGAGTTAAACTGGCCAAAATTCAGACAGCTGATTTCAGGGTTCCTTCAAATATTGCTTTCTTTCTCTTTTTGAAAGCAGAAGTGGTTTGCATCCAAACCAATTTAATTAGTGTTCTGGACAGAAAGTGGTTTCTGGATTTGCTTCTGTTTTCCCGAGAACCAAATCTGGCTGTTCTGCTTAAATCAGTCTGAATCAGGATGATTCTGTTCTAAATTTAGGATTTGCCCAAATCCGGCACAAAGCCCTAGTTCTGATCAGGCGCAATCCGAGCAAAATTCTAAACCTTCTAAGCTGTACTGCTAGTTTATGCCCAGCATGAAGAGAACTGTGTTGCAGATGTTAAAGTGTTGAAGCCTATCAGAAAAAGGGCAGTGACTGCAATTCATCATCACAAGTATAGTGAAGGTATGTCCTCCCCCCCTCCCCCGGAAATCAAAATTGCATTTCCTAAGCCCACAAAGCCACCAACCCGAATGATTAAATATTTCTATTTTGTGTCCTCCTGTGTTTGAATTTTTCAACCCCCTCCTTTCCTCCCGGTGACTTGATGGAGACATGAACACAGTTTAGATGGTCTTATCAAGTTGATACAAGACAGTGCCATGCAGTTCCCTAAACACATCTTGTCATATTTCCTCATTTGTTGAAGTTCGGTCAGAGTTGTTGATAAACTCTAGTTTGTCTTGACACACGAGCTTATGTGGCCGTCTGGTGGTTATCTGAGAAGTTACAAGCTCCTTTGGTTAGCCTGTCCCACTGCGCTCCTGTTCTGTGCCATATATTCTTCAGCAGCTTCCTGACTCTCAGTGGAAATGACCAAATTTAGCAATGTGTTTAAACCTACATAATTCTTTTCCCATTGAGAGAAGGTTCTGGGAAGTTGGAAAAATAAAAATCCCTGTACGAACTGAGCACAGCTGGAGGAAGAACAGAAAAAGCTGGGAAGATACTGCTACACTTTGTTGTTGTTGTTTGTTGTTTAGCATCACCCCAGCATCACTTTCTGGTGTGCCGTTTTAACTGAGTACAGTTGTGCCCCGCTTAACGATTGCCCCATATAATGACGAATCTGCATTACGTTGACATTTTTTCAATCGCAAAAGCGATTGCAAAACAATGTTTTAATGGGGTTTTTTCACTTAGCGATGATTGGCTCCCTGCTTCGGGAACCAATTTTTTGCTTTACAATGATCAAAACAGGTGATCGTCGGGTTTCCAAAATGGCCACCGGCTGCTCAAAATGGCTCCCCACTGACTGACCATAGTCAGGAAGGAGCAGAACCACCATAAAGTGGTACCTCCAACTCCCAACCCAGCCAACCTATCCAGAAGGACACCATGGTCGATGGTGTTGAAAGCTGCTGAGAGGTCCAGGAGTATCAGCAGGGTCATTTCTACAACATCACACACTATCTGTAGTTTGCGAAGGCTTTCACGGCCGGGATCTAATGGTTGCTGTGGGTTTTTCGGGCTCTTTGGCCGTGTTCTGAAGGTTGTTCTTCCTGTCCTCTGAAGATGCCGGCCACAGAGACTGGCGAAACGTTAGGAAGAACAACCTTCAGAACATGGCCAAAGAGCCCGAAAAACCCACAACAACTATCTGTAGTTTGTTTGACTGGAAGGGACTTTTCTCGGCTGGAGTGATTGTCAAATTATCCAGCAGTAACCAATCATTCTTTCCAGCCTCTGAATTCAAAGAGAGCCCCGTCCTTGTGTTCTCTTCCCATCTCTTTGGTTTGCTGGAGGCAGAGTTATTTGTTAATCTGTTGTTGATCTATTCACAACTGGAAGTACTGAAATATTTTTATTCTTTCTCCTACAAATGTCCCAGAGTAAGTCATTGAATTGTGGTTAATAAAAAAGGGGTGGACTATGTGGGGAACTTGAAGCTATTCTACTCTGTAAATCTCTGTACTTCTACTGTGTAGAAAAGAGATTTTACTAGAAATTCAAGACTCTGCAATTTTCCCTTCCATTGAAACTAACTGGAGAGAATTATTCTGTGCTATCTCCATCATAGGAGATCCAGAGAACAAAGACAAATCTAGAAAACCATATCCTGTTTTGTTTCAAAGGTAGGGGCAATGTGGCCATGCAGATCTGTTCTAGTACAGTGGCAATGGGTATTGCAGAGTTTGAGACTAACAGGGCACATTTTAGCATGACTGGCCATAGACCACCATCCACTTTATCTGATGCATAAAGTATGATATTAGAGCTCCAGGTATATATTGACAACATACGTACTGGAATCAGAGTGAAATCAGAGGCAGAAAATAACATGTATGCAGTTTCACTCTCATTCCACATTCCACCTTTCTAACTATGTATATTTTACATACATTTGAAGCTCGAATATTATATTCCATGCACCCCATGTATCTGAGGAAGCGGAGTTCATTCCACAAATTTTTAGGCTAAAATAAAGTAGTTATTCTTAAAGGTGTTAGGGTTTCCCCATTGGGAGCTAAAGCACACACGTAGCAAGCATAGAAGGACTCTATGCATCAAAAAGATGCAAACACCCAATCCAGTGCTTTTCTTTTTAAAAAGTCCATGCAATAAGGAGCAGCTGCCATAATTTAGCCATGTAATTTATCCCAATTCAATAGCTGAAATTCAATTACACCCCTGGAGTAAGCCAATTGAATTGATGGGAGTTTGCTGAGGCATCTCCTCCACAAATGCCACTGATTCAATGAACATACTCTAGTGGTGACTTACTATTGGATTTCAGCCTGCATGTTTTGCTGGACGATAGTCATGGGGCTGTCCTACTGAAAAGAGATCAGAAGTTGATTTTTGGAACCATAGCTTGTTATGGGACAAACACTGGCTTGGAAATTTCCATCAGCATATCCTCCCTCCCCATGCCCTTGGAGAAGAAAGAAGTACCACAGTGGCTGATAAGGTTTATTTTCTCTGAGATCAGATTTGTCTCTCCAAAAATTTGAAATCTCAAAGACCACAGATTGAGTGTTCCAATTTTTGTTCATTATCTGTTTTTCTTTTCTTTAAATGAACAGTTGACATTGGATTTATTTTCTCCATCATCACATACATATTCTGAACTGTTGCAACCAAACAGACATGCATCTCTTGAACTTATGTCATGCATTCTAAGCTTCTGCAAACGCATCAGAAGAGTTCATGCTGTGAACATATGGAAAGGCAGGACAAATTGATTCTAAATAAATAAACATTGGCTCGAATTTACTGTCCCTTAGCACAGTATATGACACTAGAGTAGGGCCTTTGAATCAATGGAGATTTACTGAGTCAAGTGCTCCAGATGTCCTATTGACTCAAATAGGTCTACTCTAGCTGTGACTTACAATGCTAAAGCAAGTCACAGTTAGAGTGAATCCATTTGAATTAATGAAACATATGGAGGAGTGGACTCACTAAATCTCCATTGGTTCAATGGGCCTGCTCTGGAGCAATTTACTACTCTAAGCAACAAGATCTTGGTCAATATTATTATTTATTATTTACAAAAGCAGTGAGGTTTGTGGAAGCAGCCTTAAAGGCAAGAATGCTTGTCCTTAGTGTCCTTGGGCAAAGTGCCAAAGGGAACAGTCTTGAAAGCAGTGACAGGATCAGGGCCAAAGCATTAGCTCAAGCTATCAGGCTAGATGGTCTTTGTAGAAATAACGTGAGGCTCAATCAAGGCAAACGTCCTCATTCTGGACCCTGGAAAGAGAATATTGAGTTGCATCAGGTGGTAATTCCAACTAGAGTACATAAACAAGCAAGCAAACACAACAATCTTCTCATTAACATCATCTTGTTTCCTTTTCCAGAGGTGTGATGGGTCTTGGATACCATGCATATGGGATCAACACATGTTTTGATGCCTCTCAGAGTGTCATAACAAGTAGATATTAAAAAGCCGAGCTTTTAATCACATAACAGCTTATACATCATTTCCAGCTTCCAACACTCCTTCACCAAGGAATTTCTTTCTCCAGAACCAAATATTTTGTCTCCCTGCTTATTGAACTTATATGCAGAATACATCCTGCGAAAGGCAGGACTGGATGAATCCCAAACCGGAATTAAGATTGCTGGAAGAAATCGTAACAACCTCAGATATGCAGATGATACCACTCTGATGGCAGAAAGTGAAGAGGAATTAAAGAACCTCTTAATGAGGGAGAAAGAGGAGAGTGCAAAAATGGTCTTTCAAGGTCATTGATTCTAAGCTTTTTGCCAACACCTTAGATAGCTGTTACAAGTAGCATAAACAAGTTTAGTTTCCCAAAGTTGTTGCCAATAATGTTTTCAGGAGAAAGATTCTTAAGTTTATAACGACAAAGTAATACCAAACTTCCTTCCTTTAAATAATGTTAAGACATAAGACATAAGACATAAGAAATTTATTTGTCATTGCGCTCACAAGTGGGTGCAACGAAATGAGGTGCTCTTCCCCAAGGTAAAACTGGACAACACTACAAAAAATGTTAAAATATACACAACTTTCACCAAATATAGATACCCCGTTTTCTCTCGGCAATTAAAATCCACCAAAAACCTATGGCCCCGCATTTAAACTCAATACTGCACTTGGATAAAAACTGTTCTTGAATCTGCTTGTCCTTGCTTTCAATACCCTGAATCTCCTTCCTGATGGTAATAGTTTAAAGAGCTGATATCCCGGATGAGAGGAGTCTTTCAGTATGTTAGATATCTTCCTCTTACATCTGTTCTTATACAATTCTTCCAAAGAGGGGAGTGAACAGCCAATCATGTTTTGGGCCGTCTTAATCACCCTTTGAATTGCCTTTTTCTCTGCCACTGTGCAGCTCGTGAACCATACACAGAGACAGTAGGATAATATGCTCTCAATCGAACTCCGATAGAAGGTGATTAACAAACTCTCAGTCAATTGTTGCTTTCTAAGAATCCTTAGAAAATACAACCGTTGTTGTGCCTTCCTGATTAATGCAGCAGTGTTTGCACTCCAAGTCAGGTCATTTGTTATGATAGTCCCAAGAAACTTACATTCAACCACCTGTTCCACACAAACTCCATCTATATACAGTGGCTGAATGTCTACTCTTTTTTTCCTATAGTCCACTATGAATTCCTTGGTTTTTTGGATGTTAAATAAAAGATTGTTTTTTTTGCACCAGCGGGATAGCTGTAATACCTCGTCCCGATACGCAGACTCATCATCCCCAGAGATAAGTCCTACTAGTGTAGTATCGTCTGCAAATTTGATAATCCTATTACTGGGATGGTTATTGGTGCAATCCGATGAATAAATGGAGAACAGTAGTGGACTAAGGACACAGCCTTGTGGAGTGCCAGTGCTGAGTATCTTGTCAGTAGAGATGTAGTCATTCAGTTTAACCCTTTGTGGACGATTTGTTAAAAAATCCAAAATCCACAGACAGATAGAATCTGGAAAATCAAGATCTTTAAGTTTGTCTATTAATCTGTGGGATATAATGTTGGTAAATTCTTTAAAAATAAGCTGAAATATACTGCCTATATTGAACAGATACAGCCCTTACTAGCATTAGAATCTTAGAACGGCAGAGCTGGAAGGGACCCTATGGATCATTTTGTCGAGCCCCTTTCACAGAGACCCAGTGGGGAATTGAACTCACAACTCAATTGCTGAGTTATTGGGATCATGTTTTACCTTCCTACCATATAGCTGTTAGGAATTAAGAATCTTACAGAGGGTGGGCAGGACTGGCATTCCTAACTGAGAACTACAAACATGGAAACTAGCCAGGGACAGATTTGCAAGACCTGATCATTCAAACCTCTGTATCTGGAGTGCGATGTATGCTGCTTGGTTTCTGCTAAGTTCATTCAAACTGAAACTGAAACTCAACTTCTATCTGTTCTGAATTCTGAAGAAATTTGGCAGTTTTTGGTACATACTTATACAAATGAATTAAAACAAACATGTTGATCTTGCATGACTGCAGGTTGAAAAAGAACAGAAATTCCAGCTCCCAAGGTTATTACTCACCCATGAAGAATCTGAGCAGGATCCCGGTACCTGTCAGTGCAAGGAGGGACCCAACAATGATCCCAGAAATCATCGCAAGAGACAAATGGAAAGGAGACTCTGAAAACACATTTAAAGTTTGTGGTCAGTAAGAAAGCTTCAGTGTCCTTCATATGTTTTGAGAGCATGTTTGAGAGTCGATGAGAGGTTCATGTGGATCATCTCTCTACCCTTGCAGCTAACCAAATCCTGGGGAAAGGTACTATTAGAAAAACTACAACAACTACAACTTACAAAATGTCCTGGTCAGCATGACTGAGGGGATCCTAGGAGTCGCAGTCTAAAAGAGTGATTCCTGCTGCTCAGGTTGCAACTATGGCTGAAATCCTGGTGCATAGTTACGCATTATATGTAATTTATGGAGGTGAATTGCTGTAAGTTAAGAAATCTCCGTAGGCATTGCCTGTTGCATACTGAATCACATGACTCAGCATGCAACAGATAATGTCTATGAAGTTTTAATTTCTAGAAATTCCTGGAAATCCCATCCCTAATTGCTAAAAGAGCTTGCGTTTTATTAAATTCTTTTAAAACAAGCTGGAATGAAATTCAATGCATGTTGACAAGATTTTGGAACCAAGTTCCAAGTCTGAGTCTGAGTCTTTGGTCCCAAGTCCCAGGTTCAAGTCCCTATTAAAACAAGCTTTATCCCAGAAAAAAATGGAGGGGGTGGGTTGGTCCCAAGTCAAGTCCAAGTCATTGGGGGGAAAAACCCAAGTCACGTCTAAGTCAACCCATCTGTGTGACTTAAGTCTGATCTGACAGTGTGTCTTGCGACTTGAGTCCTCATCCCTGATTCTCAACCTATCACTTTGCAAAAATAAATGAATGAATGAATAAATAAATAATCTGCTGCTTACACTAGAAGCACAAGCCACACACAGGGGTGTGTGTGTCTTTTTTTAAAGGCCGGTTTTGTTAAGGTGCTTAAGTGCTTTCAGGTAAAGGTAAAGGTAAAGATTTCCCTTGACAATTTTTATCCAGTTGTGTTCAACTCTAGGGGGTGGTGCTCATCCCCATTTCCAAGCCATAGAGCCAGCGTTTTGTCCGAAGACAATCTTCCATGGTCACATGGCCAGTGCGACTTAGACACAGAACGCTGTTACCTTCCCACCGAGGTGGTCTCTATTTATCTACTTGCATTTGCATGCTTTTGAATCGCTAGGTTGGTGGGAGCTGGGACAAGTGACGGGAGCTCATTCCGTCATGTGGATTCGATCTTACGACTGCTTGGTCTTCTGACCCTGCAAGCACAGGCTTCTGCGGTTTAGCCCACAGCGTCCCTCCTAAGTGCTTTCAAACTGTGCTCAAAAATTCAAGATCACTGAGGGTGGGTCTTTACTTGTTTTCTTGGAGAGCTTAGGGAACATGTCGATGATACGGTGTCCAAAATTATTGGCTCCTATACAGGTGATGGAGTGGTTATTGTCCTGAACGTGGCCTCCTGTCCAGTTCAGAGTGCTGTAGACTTCATTTCCTTTGGTCCAGGAAATGACCTGCAGGGGTTCTGAGGTGCTGTTTTCTGTAAGATTCTTCCCATCCACGTTCCACAGGATCTGGGGTGGGGGCCAGGAATGGAAGGAACAGACACAGACAAGGACATGGCCCTTCAGCGAACATTTGGTGTTTTGAAATGCGTTGATGGGCTCCGGTTTATCTAGAAAACATTGAAAAACAGGACAAACAAGGCAAATTCAGAAGTATCCCAGTTCAAAGGTAACAGAATTGGGGTGGAGTTCTTTAAAAAGATAAAGGTTCTCCTTGACAATTTATCCAGTCGTGTCTGACTCTAGGGGACGGTGCTCATTCCCATTTCCAAGCCATAGAGCCAGTGTTTGTCTGTAGACAATTTCCATGGTCACGTGCCCAGCGTGACTAGACATGGAATGCCGTTACCTTCCCACCGTGGTGGTGCCTATTTATCTACTTGCGTTTTTACATGCTTTCGAACAGCTAGGTTGGCGGGAGCTGGGAGAAGCGACGGGAGCTCACTCCGTTGTGTGGATTCGAACTGCTGGTCTTATGAACTTGCAGCCCAGAGGTTCTGTGGTTTAACCTTCAGCGCCAACACATCCCTTATAGTTCTTTAAAGGAGGATAAATTTCAGTTTTGGGATAAATCTTGGAGGCACGGGGTTGAGCCACAGGACAAGAGAGGTCCCCAAATTAGGGGGAAATGGATGTAGCATCATCTGCTACTTCTTAGCAGTATGGATCTTTCCCCAAGTGTAAAAAACACCCAGCTGAATCCTCGGCAACACCTTGAAATGTGCCCATCTCAACAAACCTGGCTCCCAGCTCTCAAAAATACATAGTGCAAAAGGTCAACGAACTCTACCCAGCCACAAGGACAGGGGATCACCACACACAAAAGATCAGCTAGTGACACCCATCAACCACAGGAACAGATAATCTCTTCTCCTTAGCACAACAATACACCCACAACAAGACACACTAATCGCCCATCTACAGAAAAAGACAAAAGCCTATCTCACAGCCATAAATACTGCTCTCCCAAGCCAACTACACCAGAGCACAGTGTTGTCCTCTAAAGATGCTGGCAACAGAGACTGGCAAAACGTTAGGAAGAACAACCTTCAGAACACAGCCAAAGAGCCTGAAAAACCCACAACAACCATTAGATCCCAGCCATGAAAGCCTTCGCGAATACAGTGCCCATCTCCATTCCATGAAAAAGCTTGCAATTTTGAGAACTGCATAAACTATGGGATAATTGGCTTGCCTTTTGCATATTCTTGGAAATTGTCCACTGGGTTTTTGTCTTATTATAATGTGAATTATATTTCTCCACCCCTTCTCTCTCTTAAGGTAAGTAGCATATTATTTCAGACTGGAAGAAATTGAACAATTTCAAGGGCACCCATTTACTCTGCATTGTGATCGCCACCGTTATAATAATGCGGACTATTTTCCAACGAGCTTGACTGGGTGCATTAGCACCATGAAATAAATAATCATATTCAATTTACCAGTACCATTTAAAGGGCTTATACTGTCAAATCCACTCAAGACACCAAAGGAAAGCGGTTTATCCTGTCCCCACTTTTGAGACGCTGCAGTCTTGTATAGATCAGAACACGACTGTCTGTCTCAAGCTGGCCAAAGTCCTAACCGAGAATAGTCTTCCTAGAGCACATGGATAGCATCTGATTGACCAGCCTAATCTGGTCCATGATGGGTCAGAATCCAGCCCGCAATGACTCCATCCTGGTTTGACCCTCCTCCATGACAGAACTCAGTGTTCCTAGAGCTCTGGAAGTCTCCAGAAATGACAGAGAGAAAATACTTATTTTTATATCCAGCCTGTGATCAGATTTAATGCTGTTGTTCCTCCTCCTTCCCTGGATGAGAGCCTCCGATTTAGAGGGGTGGAGAAATTGCTTTATACAGGACAAACCTACCACAATGTGCTACTTGTGGGAAATAAAGAGAGCCTAAGAATACTGCTATCACCCCTGCTATTTACAAAAAATCAACACTAAAGTGTTATATTTTGGGAGGCAACAAGCAAATTTTACTTGTGAATCAACATAAGTTAATTGTAGGGGGTTTTTTGGGGTGGAGGGGGGACATTTCTCCATCTTAAAAGATATTTTTTGTAGAGAAAAAGAATAGCAGCAATGTATAACTGATACATTTTCCAGTCAGTAATGTTGTCGTCGTTATCATCATCATCATCATCATCATCATCATCATCATCATCATCACCACCACCACCACCACCACCACCACCACCACCACCACCACTATCTTAGAACTGCAGAGCTAAGTCCAGCCCCTACCAAGGAAGCACAGCGGGGAATCAAACTCCCAACCTCTGCGGTCAAGACACCTAAACCACTGAGCTATCCAGATGTTCATATGTGAGTGGTACATCTGAGTAACAACTACCGGTGTCAAAATATCTTAATGTTTCCAGGCTCTCTTGTGGGGGCAGGTGCGTACCATAACCATGTGCTGCAAATCTCATATATGAGGGGAAGTGGATATCCCAAGGGTAAAACGAGGGGATGTTCATGGGGAAAGGGATAGAAATATAGAACATCCAGAGCTACTCACAGCCCAAGTCAAGGCGGGTGGAATCTTGGAGAAGTTTCCCCTTAGCAGGATACTCAAGCTGGCAAGTGAGGACTTTGCCCTCATCCGCTAGGGAGGGTATGAAGGTGACATTCACCCCATAGGTCCAGGTCCATTGGCTGTGTTCTTTGCTCCACGGATCCTTGCTGAAACTGTTGGACTCAACAGGCCAGAGGAGTCGAGCACGGTTATCTGAGCAGACATTTGGTACTTCACAGATGAATGTAGCTGGCTGCCCCCAGATGATCTCAGGGGGCCTCTGGATTGTCGGGGTTGGCAGATCTGAATGAGGGAGAGCATGAGGGGAGAAATTAGCAGGACATTCACAAGGCATGGAGTAGGTCAAGAAGTTGAGAAGTAAGGATAAGCTTGAGTGTCTCTTCCACTCTGCTGTCCTTGACTCCCACAAAATGTCTAAGCCAGGGTTGTTCAACCTTTCTCCTTCCTTGGGCCACATTAGAAGATGAAAATTTGGTTTGGGCTGCACATACATTTGGTTTGGACCGCATGGGGGGCAGCCTTAGCCTTCCTCCGCAGCCCCACTCCAAGCGCGCTTACTGGCAGCTGCAATCTTAGACAGCAGAGGCTGCCAGCTTGACTCCGGTGGCTTTATGGGGCCGGGAGGGGGTCCACCTATTGATGGGGAAGGTGCAATGCAGTCACGCAGCCCCCCTGTCCCCTCCCCTCCCACTCCTTCCTTCCTTCCCTCTCTCTCCCCTACCGTTGTGACGTGCCCCGGCCACATTCCGGCCGCAAGCACCGGCAGTGTAACTTGAAACTTTGGAATGTCTTTAAAAATAAAAATTTGCACTGGGCCGCATTATGAGCTGACCTGGGCCGCATGCGGCCCCTGGACCATGGGTTGGACAAGCCTGGTCTAAGCTATAGTGCCACACAGGAGAAGGTCTTCTCTTCAGCAAAGTCTACCCTGATTTCAGAAGGCCAGGAGCTCAGAGAAGGCTTTTAGAGAAGTATGACTCTCCCAACTGTCCTCATTTTCAGAGGATTCCCACACAACTGTAAGAATGTGTCATTGGAGACCAAGACCAAGATCATCCACACTCTTGTGTTTCTGATTACCATGTACAGTGGTGCCTCGCATAACGAGTGCACCGTTTAATGAAGAATCCGCATACCGATGCGGATTTCCCCATCGCTAATGCGAGGGCATCCTCGCATTGCAATGGGGGAACAGCTATTTGGCGGTTCCAAAATGGCCGCCGGACACCCAAAATGGCCACCGGAACACTAAAAATGGCCGCCGGGACACCCAAAATGGCCGCTGGGACACCCAAAATGGCCGCCGCAACATGGGGAAACATCGGAGACCAGTGAGTTTTGGGCCCATTTGGAACGCATTAAACGAAGTTTAATGTGTTCCAATGGGTTTCCCCGTCCCACTTAACGATGTTTCCCCATAGCGAAGGTTAATCCGGAACTGATTAACCTCGCTATGCGGGGCACCACTGTATAGGTGTTAAAGCTGGACAGTGAAGAAAACTGAGGGGGGGGGGAGAAATTGAATTGTTTGAAATATGGTGTTGGAGGAAAACTTTGCAGATAACTTTGCCAGAAAGACAAAAAAGTGGGCCCTAGATCAAACCACAGGTAGAGATGTTCTAGATGGGGATATATAAATCTAATAAATAAAAATAAATAAACCAAGCCTGAACTATCTCTGGGGGCAAAAATGTTGAAACTGAGGCTGTTCTGCTTTGGGCACATCATGAGAAGACAAGGATTCTCTGGACAAGACAATGGTGTTGGGAAAGATGGAAGGCAGCAGGGAAAGAGGAAGACCAAATATGAGGTGGAATGACTCCCTAAATGAAGTCAGAGCGTTGAGTTTATAAGAGTTGAGCAGGGCAGTTGGGGACAGTTGGAGATCATTCCTTCATAGGGACACCATAAACCAGAGGTGACTTGACAGCGCATAACGACGACGACGACGACAACAACAACAACAACAACAACAACAACAACAACAACAACAACAAATCACAGAGAGGCACATTCTGTCCTACCTTACTGCTTGCCAGGAAAACTTTGAATTCATTGAAAAACAAAGCCCAAGTCTGCACAAGGGCACCTTATTTCCCACCAGTATAATTGAAAGTCTTCCTTTTTTGGTCCTCTCCCCTATTTTGAGCCTCTAAACTGGACTCCTCAGAACCTATTAGAGGCCTTGCCACCACCAAAGATCCTGCCACCACGGATGTGTTCCCCAAACTTAGTCTGATGTTGCCAAGTTCAAAACTACTGCCTCTGCTATTAACGTAATTTGGCTGAAAGTGTAGCTGCTGTTTGTGGAGCAGGACAGAGTAACGCCTCTTCCCAAGCCATAGGAGTCTGTCAACCTGCATGGCAGAGTCTTCCCTTCCTTCTGGAAGAGAAAGCTAAACATGCCACCATTTTGGTGATGTGAATGGGTTCTTAGGAGATCTCTCTCTTTTTTTGGTGGCCATGGCAGCTTTTGGAGGGGGAGGTCCCTCGGTGGCAGCAATAACTATAGCTGTGGTAGCCAAGTCAGTGACCGAGAGGAGCATAGAAGCAGCTACATGTGGCTCAGCCCCATTTCAAGTAGGAACACAAACAAGGAGCAAAACACGGAGGGGATTGACTGACCTGTCAAGACAATGTGAGGATGGATATGGCCATCATGGCAGGTGGAAAGGAAAGCATATCTGTATTGCTCTCCTTTATCAATTCTGAAGTAGTACCAGCCCCAATCGTCCAACCCTGCATCAATGATGCTGAAGGAACAGTCGCCAAGGGCTGGGTCCCCCGTCAACTTCATATGGGTCTCTTGAGCCTTCTGTCTTCCATCGTTGGTGGCCATAAGGTAGCCTAGCACCCAAAGGTTGGTCCATATCAGATAGTAGCGCCTTCTCATGATCCGAAACCAATAGCCGTACATGGGCTCAGCACTGGCCTTGTATCTCTCAGGGGTGGTGAATTTGCAGGGGACATGGACACAGAAGCCCCGTGGCACGTGGACTGTCTTGGGCACAGTGATTGTATAGTTCATTCTCTGAGTCAGCACCCCTGCCAGTTGGTGGAAAAAAAACAAAACAAAACAGAAAAAGACTTTGCAGGTATTGAGGGTTAACTTAGAGACCCCAAGGAGAAGATGCCACAAGTATCTTGAGACTCAAGATGCCCAGCGAAACTCAGCTTGGGCATTCCCCTCCTTTTGCCACATGGGCTTGGGACCCTAATTGGCCAGCAATGGTCCTCAGTGAATCTCACAGTAAGGCGAAAGCAATGGCTTTAGAGTGCGTGCAGATTCAGTGAAGTCCATGCAGCTCATCGGAAGCTCATCTTTAAATGTTTGCAGAAGTTTAAAAAAAAAAAAAAACAGTAAAGGAGAGAAAAGTGACCTGTTATTGTTACTTTGCATTGTGTTGATCTGGCCTCAGCAGTCAACTTCACATTGCTATTGTCACCTTGGTTTCTGAATGCATTGTGGGTTACGACGTCATTACTACTGACCTTCACTTATTGAGGTGATGCCGGGTGTGTGTGTTCAAGGTTTTTTTTAAATATGGCAACCTTGTCCTGATAAAAATGGAACATCGTCCTGCAAGCCAACTTGATGAAGAGTTAAAGATGACGAAGATGCAACAATAGCGCTACTCACCGCAATGAGTCATTCTGGTGCTGTTTAGAGAGATTTCAGCAACGTGGAGAGGGGGGATCTGCTGCTTGGGTAACAGCCTATCCTCCATATTACTTTACCCAGGCTTCATGTTCTGGAGGGGACACTCCTCAATTCAGAGCATGTTACCATAGTCTTTAGAGACTGAAGGATGCCTATGCTAGAGACTCATTATGCCTCACATGAAATGATGTGTCTGAAGAAAGAACACTTCTTCTGCCCATGTAAGCCCTCCAAGCAAATCCTGTAAGAACTTAGTCTGATCCAGAAGTTTGTTTAAATATTAGACCATACCCCCACCTAAGAACTCTTGGGAATATAAATGCTGAATTACATTTTAATGTTTCTTTTCATGTTTTGGAATATAAATCCCAGAATCCCCTAGCTGACTTGGCCAAGGAAGTCCTAAGAACTGTGGGTTGGAAAAGTAATTTTCCTGATTTCCAGCTTATGTTCAGGAAGCATAAAAGGGCTCAGCTGGTACCCTTTGACATGCTGAAGACCACCTTACGGGCCATATTGCCATGATGTTTCTTTAGAATAGGGACATCATTGGTCATGCTCCTCAACACTGTTTCCACAGAGCTTAAGAAAAGTCCTACAGTGGTTTAGAAGGTGCAGTGATGGTGCTACATTTCCCCCAGCAACAGTGTATTATTTTGAGCAATCTCTGTTGAAGTACCAAGGATTGTGTGTTGACATGGTCTTGAATGGGCAATTCAGGGTCCATAAGTTTAACGAAAGACCTGCCCTTTTGGGAGATCATAAATGGGCCAGAACAGGTTTGTTAAAATGGATCAACATAGCTGCCTGCATTTCCCAAATCTCTTAGGGGTTCCCATCTTTGGGCCCCTGCACTGCAGAATTTGCCACTTGTGGGAACTGTCCAAGGTGATGAAGTTCCACATTCTGCTTCTTCATCTTTGAAAGGTTACAAACTCCCAGTCCCCTGTTCCTCCTTCCTGTTGCCTGGCCTACTTCTTCCAGACATGACCAGATTCTTATCCTTGCCCTCATCGGGCAAAAAAAGATATAATCTGTGCTGAAATTGACAAGGTTTTCCCCCTATGCCGTATCTATTTCATTGAAGATGAAGAAAATCATGATGGAAGAGAATCATGATGGGAATGGCCAGTGGGGGATGAGAACAGGGGATCTTATAAAACAGGGGTCATTTAAAGAGTAGGATGATGTGGAGAGAACAGGAAAACATCCTTGTTTCTGTAGATCACTCTTACCTTTGCAAAGCAGGAGGAAGACCAGGGCTGTCACTTTCGCTGGAGAGGAGACAAAATCTCCAGCCTTCAAGGAAGGGCTCTCAAGCTGACAACTTTTCTCACCTTGCATGGTCTCCCAACTGCAAAGCTATCATGTGGGAGGGACACTGTAAGGAAGAGAAGTGAGCTGAAATTGCAACAAATTGTTGCAGTGTAGGATGCTCCTGTTGCAGTTTCTGGCTTACGCTGTCTTTCAGGATTTTCAATGCAAGTTCCCTTCCTTCTGACATGTTTGTGTGTACGAGCATGTGCACATGTGCATGCTCAGTAGGCCTGCCTAGCACCCACTGGGCAGGCTTGGTTAGTCCCTTCCCTGCCCTGGAGTTTTTCCCTTCCCCTCGCTTTCCTTGTATTTTTCTACTTGTTCAAACTCCAGAGTTCCCCAAACCTCGATTACACCTCAACCATGGATGGTGTCATTTTGACTGCATAAGCACGGGGGCCTAGGAAAATATGCTTACCACCATCCTATGAGACACACCAGTCCTCTGCCCTACAGGACCCTGTCCACGAGGAGCATCTCTTCAATCAGAACCAAGAGAGGGACAAGTTTCAAGGGGCAGCTAAGAAGGATTGGCCATCTCAAAATTCAAGCTACCTGCAATGCTGAGCTTTAGGATGGTTGGAAGGTGATAGCCCATTTGTGCTGCAGCAAAGAACATGCCTTGCATGTCAACAACAACAACAACAACAACAACAACAATAATAATAATAAAAACAACAACAACAACAATAAACCAGACATTCAAATTAAGCCTGTGTTTACTTCCATGGGACTAATCTAGAGACAATGTACCAATGGGAAGTAAAGCTAGGTCTAGGACAAACTGATGGTCCTCAGCTCTTCCTCCAGAACTTCCACAAGCTTCTGAGCACCTAAAGAAGTCCCCATTCTAACCGTGTGCTGAAAGAAGGCATCATTCAGTTTGACTCTCAGAAAAGAGTGCCTCTGAACATGCACAAAGTGCTTGCCACTGAGTTTCCACCACACGTGGACTTCAGAGATTAACAGAAAAGGTTTCCTAGACCAGTAGTTCCCAACCATGGGTCCCCAGATGTTCTTGGACTAAAAACTCCCAGAAGCCTTCACTGCTAGCTGTGCTGGCCAGGATTTCTGGGAGTTGTAGGCCAAGAACATCCGAGGACCCAAGGCTGGGAACCACTGTTCTAGACAGAGTTACTCTCCGGTGCCTTTCATTTCAGAAAGTCACTCTCAACATGTTGGCTTTGCTCTAACACACTGTAGCTTTGTTTGAGCTTTTAACAGGATGGGGTCTGGCCTCCTCTTTGCTTATTTTCTCAAATGCATCTATAGATTTCTGTACATTCTGAATTGCATACATTGCCTGAACACATTTAAATGTGTTGGGAAGGTATTTTTAAAGCAGTTTTTAAAAATGTGGACATTTCCCAGTTCACACTTCCCAAAGGTGTACAGTTTTGTTCCAAATTTTCTCATGGCGTCCCATCAACACCAGGGTCCCAAAGCAGAAATGGCATCTACCCTCCACACACAGGCAGTCCATGATGTGTGGAAAGAGACAGAACCTTGGATAAAATTGAATTCCTCACACATCTCCACCAATAACCTGTTAATAATAGCTAAACCACAAATCAGGAGATGACAAGGAGCACAAAAACCTGTCTTTCTGTGGCCTCACCCTTGCTACTCACCTCGCCTCCTCTCCCTCATTCTATAATGGTTCTAACTTAGAATGGTCTCATCCATCATAAAGTGGAATAATCCGTACCATTATTCTGACAGGGCTTGAAGAACCACTTCACTATTCAAGGGCATCAAGGCAGGCTGCTCCATAGAATCCATTTTCTTCCATAAATTAAAGTGAATAATATGATTCATATTTCAATTAGAACCAACTAGAATTCAACTATTGTGTGTGAGTTTTCAGGTTCTCCTGTGATCTTCATTAGACTATGTAGAAGAGGAGTTCATTATCAGGGCAAACCGGGAACCCATCCTTGAAGTTTTGAAGGGAGGTGTCCCCCACGCCAGTCTATGAGCCACCACCTGGCTAGATGGTTAAAAAGGGGGGCAGGGGAAAAGCATGGCAGCACACATACCCTTATAACCCCTCCACTTCCTGCCTCTCTCATGTTGGAGAAAAGCTGTATCGAGCTTTCCATGGGGGCTGAGACGGGACATCTAAAGAGAGATACTTCTCCTTCAAATGGGGAAGAAGCAGTAAATCTCGGAAATCCTCAATATCTCCAAAGGAGCCACAGCAGAGATGACATCTTAAAAAAGAGAAACGTTCTCATTATTTTTTTTCCCTCCCAGTTCCAAATTGCTGTGAATATAAAGAAATACATGCTGTGACCACAGGACAGCCCAAGCGTATATGAATATAACAGAGGACTTAAAGAGACAGAAGGACCAGGGAAAGCTGGTTCTACCTAAATAAATACCATTTCTTTATTGTTTGAAAAGGGAAGAAGTAGTTTGCAGATGAAGCTTTCAAGACAAGTCTGCTGGATGATGTCCCTGGACAGACAGAGGGTGGTGGTTTCAGAAAGAAGCGGGTGGATGAGAGGCAAGGCATTTAGTTCAGAAATCTGAAAAGTAGAACATTAAATCAATTTTCTTACTAGCACAGCCTTTAAAAATACATTCTTCAGCATCTTGAACCTGCAATTCTCTCCTATTTCAGTGCCTCACCTTGTCTAATGGTAAACCTAGCCATGCCTGAACTGCTTCCCCCCTTTTTCTTGTTCCAGCAGCAAAAAAATGATACTTGTTTCCTTTTAAGACATTTTGAAAGGTGTACCTATTTGTGCCATTCTCTTATGAATTTCCAAGTGACAAAGGAAATACTGTTTTGTTTCCTCTTTTATATTTTTACCAGTCATTTAGAAAGTGCAATGTCAAAACTGGCCACTAGAGGGAACTGGAGAGTATGTCTTGGTCCCTAGAATTTGCATCCAGTTCAGGGTGCTGTAGACTTCATTCCCTTTGGCCCAGGAAATGATCTGAAGGTATTCTAGGCTGCTGACAGTTTTGAGTCCTCCCATCCATGTCCCAGTGGAACTGCGGTGGGGCCAGGGACTGAAGGAACAATGGCAGAGGAGAAAATTTTTTCTCAAACCAATATTTTGCATTTAATGGGTGGTTGGTGGCATCAGGTTCAATGAGAAAGGGAGAAAAACCAGGATGAATGAGCCCCCAAACTGAAAATATTAGATCCAGGTTCCACAAGACAGCATGAGAGGCTGTTCCACAGGAGAAGGCAAGAAAATGAAGAAGGATGGAAGTTCAGAAATGACATGGGGGGTGCATGGGGTCAAATGGATAGATCAAATGCACACATGCACACATTCCAAAGTAGAGAGAGAGTGCAATCAGATGGACATATAGCTTACATTTTGGACCACTTGGGGCACAGTCTAGTGTGAGAAGTTTTCCAGAAATCAGATGATGCATAGGAGATCAGGAACCAGGCCAAGCCTGTTCTGTGCTCAAGGTGGTGCCCCTTTTGGTCCAGCAGCAGGTCTACTTTTAGAAACCAGTTGGGAGCAATTCCTGTTCACACCGAAGGTCACTTTAAGGGAAATCACTCCCGTTTAAGTGACCGTTTCCAGCACGATCCGATGCAACCCTTTATTTTGTCTGATTGGAAAAAAATATTCTGTGTCTTTAGATTGCCTGTTATCTCTGATCACTAACTGGAGATAACATGGGCAGGGTTATGGCCATGAGCTGGAGATTCCCTTCTCTCTGCATCAGTCGTAGATTCACTCTGTTCACTTCTTTATTGCTTCACAAGATTAAAAAAAAACAAAAGACCAAAAAATACAATGCTTTTGTATATTGACTTCCTCAAAACAGATGCATTTAACATCCTTTAAAAAAAGTCACTGTAAAGTTAGGAGAACCAGGAAACCTGAAGAATAAGTGTCTTCTTATTTCTGTTTTTTTTCTTCTTCAGGAAGTGAGGTCACCCACAGTGATCGGCAGGGCAGACCACAGAACAACAAATGGTGAGTGAAGCCAAAAGTGATAGGCAGATTCAGGGTCTAAAGCTGGAGTAAGTCAGGATCTAAAAACTCAGGGTGTGCGTGCAAGTAACCCCATGGCATATTCTGCCCACACCTTACTTGGGGTATTGGAATAAGAAAGAAAGAGCAGCTCGTCATAAGCTGTCCTGTTAATTACTGTGTTTAAAGAGGCCATGTTACCTCCCCGCCCCCATATAACATCACTTTTGAGTCATAACCAGCAAAATCATTTACCAGATGTTATTTTTCAGGTTTTCTTTTCTTTTCTTTTCTTTTCTTTTCTTTTCTCTTTTCTTTTCTTTTCTTTTCTTTTCTTTTCTTTTCTTTTCTTCTTTCTTTCTTTCTTTCTTTCTTTCTTTCTTTCTTTCTTTCTTTCTTTCTTCCTTCCTTCCTTCCTTCCTTCCTTCCTTCCTTCCTTCCTTCCTTCCTTCCTTCCTTCCTTCCTTCCTTCCTTCCTTCCTTCCTTCCTTCCTTCCTTCCTTCCTTCCTTCCTTCCTTCCTTCCTTCCTTCCTTCCTTCCTTCCTTCCTTCCTTCCTTCCTTCCTTCCTTCCTTCCTTCCTTCCTTTCTCGTTTAAGACTATTTTTTTATTCGTAGTAATGTGCTACGAACACATTATCCCAACTCCTTCGGAATAACTTTAAAGAAACTATGTTAGAGAAATGACGAATGCAAATTTGTTAGTCATTTTGCACGATTTCACACGCCATTGCTTGTACATCTTATTATTATCCTTTCTAAGGAGAGCTGAGTAACCCTTGAATAGAACCAGAGGAAGTTCACAAGGCAGGAGAGGAAGAGAAGTGCAAGGGCTACTTGCTGTCCATGTCAAGGTAAATAGATTTCTGGATGGCTTTACCCCTTGCAGAGTTTTCAGCCAGGCTGGTGAGGACTCTGCCCTCATCTGCTAGGGAGGATGTGAAGGTGACATTTACTCCAGGTCCATCTGAGCAGATATTTGACACCTCATGATGGACTCCTGCAGATGATCTCAGTGGGCTTCTGGATCATTGGTTTTGGCTGATCTGAGCAAGGAAGAGCCCCAAGGAAGAATTAGGAGGAGATCCACAGGATATCAAGTAAGACAGAGAAGACCTGAAGATGGACATCTCTGTTGCTACCACTTTGTTACTTCCATCTCCACAGCAGGGAGCAAGGAAGAGTTCCCTTGATGCCACCAGGAAAGGTGCCAAAGTGCCAAGGTAAAGCCTTGTTTTGGATCTACAAAAGGGTCCAGAGATCATTTGAAAACACAGTCCTGCAAGGTTTTCCATTGCTATAGATGTGCTGCCAAAAATATGTCAAATATAGACCCTTCAATTAAATATTCCTTGGATTCTTGTTGGTCCACTTAACACATGTGCAATTCCTATTTTAACCACTAGGTCTTCTAGTGGTCCTTCCCACTACAAGGAACAATTGAGGAAGATGGCATAAAACCTCCCCATGAAGAAATTCAGAAGAAAATATATGATTTTTTTTTTAAAAAAAATGCAAACAAGATCACTTCAACTTTTTCATCAAGTAATCAACATCCCTGTTAAAAGACTCTAGCTTACTGAATGATGATAGACTGGACCTTTCTGACCATCTTGACAGGGCATGAAAGTTACAAGAGCAGTTCAGGAGAAATCATTTTCAACGTCCTCCTCAAATTTTACCTCTGCAGGTGGCAAAAACATCAATATCTAAATTCAGCCCAAGGTGGTTTTTCAGTAGAAGAGACAGGGTGCTTATTTAGCTTTGTATTCTTGTTATTGCTCTACCTTTGGGTAGAGTGGGCGGCATATAAATCAAATCAAATAAATAAATAAATAAATAAATAAATAAATAAACAAACAAACAAACAAATAAATAAATAAATAAATAAATAAATAAATAAATAAATAAATAAATAAATAAATAAATAAATAAATAATGTAGTATCAAAAGCCATCTTATAGCAACCCTAATAGGGTCTTTGAGGTACGTGAGATATTTGAGTGGCTTTATCAGTTCAACAACCTGTGTGAATTTCCATGGGTGAGCAGGAATTTGAACCCAGACCTTCTAAATCTTAATCCACCACTCTGTGTCTCTCTGAGATTTGTATAATGGTTCCTTTAAGCCAAGAAGAGCAACTGAGTCAACTCAACTGAGTTAACTGTATAACTTCTTGGCTAGGCTTTCGCAGATCTCTTTGTTGAGCCCAGATGTTTGGTAGAGTCTACAGGGTCAAAACACCAGGATAATTATGCAATCTCTCTCCCCGTTCCCTTTGAGTTTTCCTTCATCGCTTAGCACACCTGAATAGGAAATGAGTTCGGCTGTTTCCAAGGACGTTTCCAAGGTGTTCAATGAACAACAAAGCTGTAGTGTATCTTTTTCTCTCTCTTACCTTGAAGATGTGTGTTTTTTTATCTGCCCATGGAATTGCTCTACCATTTCAGATTGCAACTATGCTGTGATTACTTGGGTGTCAATCATCTGATGGCAAGACTGTTCAAAATCGTATCTGGAAGGGCAATCATCCAGCAGTTTTTCCCCCTACTTCTATCAATCTGTTCTGTGCCTAGTTTCTCTTCCAGATGAGATTGTCCTATTAAATATTGTTGTTGTTGTTGTTGTTTTAAAGAATTGAATCTGATTTCTGCTTGGCATTGATATTCTCTGGGATCCAAAGTGCATGTTCCTGTCTCCATGGGATGCTGATGTTAATATTCCCATTCATCCAGCAAAGGATCACGCTAGCTGTGACAGAGCATGCCGATGGAGCCATCTTCCTGTACTATCAAGAGTTCTACATCACCTATTGTCTTTAATGAGAAGGCTTCAAGGTGATCATATCTGGCTCTGGACCAGGGCTTGGAAAAAATTGCTTTTTTTTTCTAGATCAATGGTTCCCAACCTTAAGTCTCCATACGTTATAGCAGTGGTTCTTAACCTTTGTTACTCTGATGTTTTTGAATTGCAACTCCCAGAAACCCCAGCCAGCACAGTTGGTGGTGAAGGCTTCTGGGAGTTGCAGTCCAAAACTCCTGAGTAACCCAAGGTTAAGAACCAGTGCGTTATAGGACTACAGCTCCCAGAAATCCTGGCCAGCTCAGCTAGTGGTGAAGGCTTCCAGGAGTTTTAGACCAGAAACATCTGAGGATGCAAGTTTGAGAACCACTGTTCAAGATTACAGTCTTTGAAACATGGATGTATTCATGCTGGCTGATAGATTTTTTGTGTTATAGTGACGAAAACCCAACTTTGTTTTAGAAGATTCTTTTAAGGCAAAAGCAAACAGTATAGATCAACTCCGACCATGTTTGCTTTCTGCCCCTTAGTTAGGATAAACAATTGATATTTAGGATGGGGTTTTTAATGTCTTGGACTATACATTCCATAATTCTGGGAGGGCCAAGCCTTACTCGCATGTAGCTTACAGACAGTTAAGTGTGGCTCGCCTGAGAGAAGAGTTAGCCCGCCGCTAAGTCCGCGGACTTTGAGCGGGCGGGCGGGGTTTGCCACCCACCCCGGAAGGGAAACAAGACAGCGTGGGCCGGGAACGGAAGGGGGAGGAGCAGGCTTTATAAAGCGCTGCTCTACCCCTGTGTCGGCCTCTTTCGTCTGGGCACCCACCCACCCGCCCTATAATCTAGTGTGATTTTTGGTCGCCTATTTTGGGGCCGGATAGGAATTTTTGATCCTGATTGGCCTTGGATGGGGGGATTTTTCGCTTATCCCACACTGGATTAGGGTTGTTGGTTTGTAAAATATTACTCTTGGTCACGTTGGCGGGTAGTGCGGAAATAACCGGTATTTCGGTGTGTCCCAATGGGTAAATCAAATAAGCTAACAGCGCATCTGACCTTCCGGCATTGCGGATCGTGCGATCACGGTGCCTGTGCGGGGAGGATGCTTTGGGCCACTCCTGGACCAACAGGCACCGGTCAAAGATGTCTGGAGGTCTGAGGGTGCTTTATTAGCGGCTAGACAAGATCCGATGGTTGTTTGACCGAAGGAGCTTGGCGGCCGGGGACTCGCCCTTGGTTGGTCAAGGGGTATGATAATACCCCAGTTTTACGGCTTTCCGCACTACAGCAGGCCCCCATATATATCCTGTTTGGCCGAAAGGCAAGTTACCGGAATTTATTAAGTTAAATAAAAGCATGGCCCGCATTAACCCAAGCTAACGTCTCGCGTCTTTATTCCGGGGTTGGGGTGGCAAAAGGCATAGAAGCTTAGCTAGGCCTAGCTTGGCCTAGCTTCCTGTTCAGAATGAAAGCTCCCAGCTAGCATTCTGGCAGGAATTCTTTACAAACCCCACAGATGCAATTTACTCTGACACAGGTGGTCACACACATGCCAAAATGATTTTTAAAAATCATAATAAGAATCAATTCAAGACAAACAACCTCCTTATGGGTGTTTTAAAAACTTGCTACACTTTCCAACCAAAAAAACCCCATGCTTTCCGCCCCCCTCAAAAAAATGGCTGGAAAATTGGCTGTACGTCATGTAGACTGATATTTGTAAATTGATTCCAAGCATGGTAATCGCAGTGCAAAAAGAAAAATATTGCAATGTGTAGCCGAGCCCTTACACATCATCTGAAAAAAAAGGATCCCAATGAGGCAGATTAGGAAGAATATTGTATCTGTTAATTTTATGTACACATGTTGATGACGTTGATGACTAAATTTCTTTTCCATTTCCTACCACTAATGACATCTCAGTGGAGTTTTCAGCAAATGAAATATATACAATATTTCTTAAAACTCCACTGGAAAAAGAAATGAAATGCAAATATTACAATGCAAGCATTAAATAAGCGATTAAAACAATTGCCAGTTGAAATGTTTGCCATGAGCATCTTGGGACAGTGCACTCAAACTGAGCTACACAGTCAGACTGAGAAGGATGTCAACGAAGAGGCAGGTCTTAAAGCAGTGGTCCCCAACGTTGGGCCTCCAGATGTTCTTAGACTACAACTCCCAGAAGCCTTCACCACCACCTCTGCTGGCCAGGATTTCTGGGAGTTGAAGTCAAAGAACATCTGGAGGCCCAAGGTTGGGGACTACTGTCTTAAAGAAGAGCCTAAAGCATGCCCCAGTTGAAATGGAGAGATGAAAGATGGTGGCATCACGTAGAAGACCTACTTCCAGGTTATGGTCAGATGACTATTTGCCAGTTGTGTGGCAACCAAGAAGGCAGCAAGGGAGATGAAAGTGGAGAAATAATCACTACCATTTTAAGGGGATTTACAGTGTTGTAAGCAAAGATGGCCCACTTATTTCAAGAATCTGAAACTAAGATTGGATTAGGCCCAATTGTTTTGTTCATTTTTCATTAGCCATGGGTAATATCCATTCATTAGTAATGGATATTCTATGGCTGAAATCCTGTTGCTTAGCCCAGTGGTTCCCAACCTTCAGTAACCCAAGTGTTCTTGGACTGCAATTCCCAGAAGCCTTCATCATCAGCTGCACTGGCTGGAGTTTCTGGGAATTGTAGTCCAAGAGGTCACCCAAGGTTGGGAACCACTGGCTCAGCATCTTAAGTTGCAACTGGAGGAGGCTCATGGAATCAGTGGAGATCTGGTGGGTCAACTCTTTCAAAAGTTTCCATTGATTTAATGAGCCTCCCCTCATTGTGTTTTACTATCCTAAGCATGAGGCATTCAGCCATTGTCTTCTCTGCTTCCCTGCGACTGAAAGCCTGTCATATTTTCTTTGTGGCAGAGTTCCACTCCTTTCATACACGAAGTTTCAGGAAGAAGTGTAAAGATAAATAAATAAATTAGGCTTCCTCTCAACTGAAGATGAAGGATAGAGGGAACAGCATCTGACAAAACTCCCTGCACCCTGCATTGGTTGATGGAGTACATCTTCTAGAAGAGGAAATTCAGGCACACTTATCCTTGATGTAAGATAAACTTTCCTACTGCATCTTGTGCCTGTCTTCCTCTAACACCAAATATATCACTATAGAAACAAAAAGAACAGTGCAGGAGACTGGAAACAATTTCTGTAAAATGTGTCTGTGCATCAACGGTGTCCACTTAGATTTTGTAATGACTCAAGTTGCTGACATTAGTGTGGGGAGAGGGATGGCCTACCTTTGACCCGATATAATTACCCTTACATCTTACTTCTGCATCCAAGGATGTTGAAAAGACTGTGAGTGATTTCTTGCCTCACGTATCACAATAACTTGGGTAGCTTTGGATAATATGCAACGTGACATAGCGGCTGAAAAGCTGCCGTTTACTGCTCCGCTTCAGGCAGCAAAATCGCTGGGGCCGGCACTAAAAGCGAGTATTCGAGGCACGATAAATGCCATTGTCTGTATCAGCCAAGACGACAAACTGACATAAATTATCAGGAAGGATATATTGCCTCACCTTTCTCAAGGAAAAAAAAAAGCTTTCAGGAACTGAATTGAAGAAGCTAAAGCTTTCTTGATAAGCTTTTCTGAGAAGCAGATCTCATACATTTCTCTCCACTAAAATGCTCTGTGTTGCAGTATTTTTTTGTCCCTTGGAGCTTTACAAACGCCTAGGCCAGCTGCTGCAAAACAAGTGGATCAAAATAATCAAGTAAGGGTAGATGTATCCATCTATTACAGACAAATAATGGACCAAAGAGTAAGCTGGAATGGCCATTCTAGTTGTCCTAGAAGGTTTGGTCTTGACCTGGAGAAGATGGGAACTCCACACCACAGCCTGGAGATCATGTCAAGATGATGAGGGAGATGAACATGTGAGGAGGTGGAGAGAAGTGAAGATGAAGACTACAAAATATGGTGAATTGTAGATGTTACAATGATTTTGGGGAAGGAGTGGACAAATACATGGAAGATGCAGCTCTTATTTAAGCTTGAAGAGTTGCCTTGAGTTCTGTCCTTTAGTAGAAAGTTGGGCTATGAAGTCTATGAAATGGGAAGGCTGGGTGGTCACTTCTCCTTTTCATTGTTTGAGATGGGGAGACCTTATGTCCCTTGAACAAGAACTGCTAATTCTGGAGGCCTTCAGCATCAGGGAACACAAACAAATAAATATGGGGAAGACTCTGGGGTGGTCCAAAATGCATTTGAGGGCAGTACACATTCGGATTCAGTTTGTCCACTGCTTTGTAACAGTTTGACGTGTGTCTCTCCCCTAATGATTGTAACTGCACCACCCCCAAGACCTAGGGACCTTGGAAAACTACATTGGACTTCCTTCTTTGATCCTCTTCCCCCCAATTAGATTTCCAGAAAGAATTAAATGTACATTTTATTTTTAAAATTTACCAGCACCAAGAATATGTCTTTCCTTTCGACAGTCATAAACTAAGCACAAAATTTTGCCATCCTTGGCTATTATAATTCCTATTTTTTCCCCTTTGTATGTCTATCCAAAGACATCCGGAGGACTGATCTATATGGAGCAAACAAAAAGAGTGGGAGGAGTGTGATGTTGCCTTCACATGGGCACACACATATATATTCACACCAACACACATTTACATAGACACAGGATAGAAGATTGTTGAGTTTTTCCTCCACAGTAGGAAAACTGTTACACAGAGTAGTAATTCTAATTAGAGATGGGCTTGAACTAGAGATAGGTTTGGCACTTTGTACTGGTTCCTTCAGTGGCTGAACAGGTGTTCAGCACTTCCCACCTCCGCCTCCTCTGGCAGGCACCCCCACTTAGAGGCAGCAAACAGAGGAGGCAGGGCAGGGAAGCCAAGGGGCACCTGCCAGAGGAGATGGGGCTGGAAAGTGCCGAACACCTGTCTAGTGCTAAAAAAAAAAAATCCTGCCAGATCTGTGGTTCAAGCCCATCTCTAATTCTAATCCATAATTGTGATTCATGACTCACAATAAACTCAACAATAGTTTTGTCTGTTACTGATGCCCTGCTTTTCTATTAAAATCATAGTCAGAGCTATTTGCAAAAGAATTAAAAGATGCTCAAAGTCCAATAATAAGATTTGAGCATCTTTTACAGAGGCAAGAATCCTGTTGTCAATTTATGTTGGCATAAGTGTAGTAAACTGCAGCAACAATTTTTAGCTAACAAGCTGTTGCAGTTTACTCTATTACACTTATGCCAATGCAACTTGCATTTGCAATTACATGCCAGGTTGCATGATTTAGACATGATGAGGAACATGCACCACAACTTAGTAATTTGCAGCAATTTGCCACCCTAATTTAAACCATTCCGATGATGGTTGCTGTGGGTTTTTTGGGCTCTTTGACCGTGTTCTGAAGGTTGTTCTTCCTAACGTTTCACCAGTCTCTGTGGCCGGCATCTTCAGAGGACAGGAGTCAGAATGCTGTCTGTGCTCTGTTGAAGAGCAACCTTCAGAACACGGCCAAAGAGCCCAAAAAACTCACAGAAACCATCAGATTCCAGCTGTGAAAGTCTTCAAGAATACGTTACGATGATGGTGCAAATCCACAACAGTGTTTTGGCAGTAGAAGTCAGAATATCAACATGGGAGCAAAGCCCAAGCCTTAATGCATTCATATATTTGAAATGGTAAAATAGCAGAACAAAGCTGAGCTAGAGTAAAAATATATTTACCGATGATAAAAACACATTAGGAGAGAGGACTGTCTTTTGGAAGGTAGCCTGACAAGCATCATGCCAGCACTAGGAGGTCCATGACTCAGCTGCCGGCATGCTCATTTATTTTCCTGGAGTAACTGCTCATCCGCTTACAAACTGGTGATGTTGTAAGTGAGTCTTAAGGCAGAGGTAGGAATCTACTGGTAGTAGAATGGATTCTACTGGTACATATGATTTCCAGCAAATAGTCATCAATTGTTTGTAAGCTGTGAAGTTTTAAATTAGTCAATCTAGCTATGCATCTGAGTGTTAGTTCTAGAGATACTCTACTGACCAATCTAGAAAATAAAGCTTGTATTAGACATCCTAATACACAATAACTCAGATGCAGGTTTGTATTTAACATAAACACCATGGCAGGCAGAATGTAGACCTCAGAGTGATTTGCAGTATATTAATGAAGGATTTTTTTACTCCCAGTGGATTTGAAATAGGCAGCAATGAAAGTATCTTTCATTTCTGCTAAATTAGCCAACAGAAATCAAGAAAGTTTCAAGAGGGGCCCCAGAAATAGCTTTGCGCATAAAAAGATGTCCATGCAAACTCCATTTCTGATACTAAAAATAAAATCCTTGAGTTGTGTGTTGGATGAGAAGCATTTCCTTGTCCAGAAACCATGTCCATTTTCCTGAAGTGGTATTGCATAACTGTCTTTGGTAGTTGGATCTAGAGGTAAAGGGTAAAGTTGATCATGCAAGACTAAAAGTTGCAAATGTCTGCTGTAGAGTTTTCACAGGGTTTGATGGACTTTTCCGCCCTGGGCCTGTTGAAATCCAGGAGTGGCCATCTGTCTCTATCTGTATCTGAGTCCTGGGCAAAAGAGATGCAGTAGATCCAGCTGCTGACCCTTTGCAATTCTTTTGTGGAGCAGTGCGGTCCTCCCATTGAAATGCCAAAAGCTCAAAAAGAAGAACAAGAAGCAAAACAAGACTCTGGAAGCAAATGTTGATGGAAGAGAACCGTTAGCCTTTCAAGTGGTAAAACGGCACCGAAGAGCGGAAAGGCATGTTTGAATTTAGACACAAGAAGCACTAATGGGTATCAGAACAAAGGTTCCCTGTTGTTTGGAAAAGTTTATTTTTGGACTATAACTCCCAGAATCTCCCAATGTTAAGGTTCTCAAATGATGGCCTCTGGGTCTCACATCTGCTAATTCATATTGTGAACTCCATTTTCTAGACTTCAGGCTTTGAAATCTCAGGAAATGCAATGCTGCCCAGCCTGGAAAGTCAGATTTTTGGAGTTAATTCTCCTGGTTTCGGGCCATGCCATTTCAACATGCTCAGAAGCACTTTTCTCATCTTCAAACTCTCGCAAGATCTAGAAAAGCAGCTGCTGGAATTCACACATAAGTCTTTAAACTCATTATAGAGTCTGCAGCACATTGACTGTATGTAATTTACTTCACAAGTATGAAATGGCTGCTGAAAGGCCAGCCTCTGAGGCCTCACAAAGCTACACCTCTTCTTACATCATAAGGTCCCACCCCCAAGTCTCAAGCGTTGGCCCTAAAATTTCAGAGAATAAGATGCTGCTGAGCAGGCAGTCTGATCAGTAGCCTTGCTGGCTATGAGGTTCTGAGAGTTACAGTCCAAAAAAGTAACTTCTATTAGATCTACTTGTCCTCCAATGTACTTCTCATGATGACTTATAGAAAGTAGCAGCCATTTTGGGAATATGCCTTTGTTTGCCAAAAGGATCTTCAAAAGCAAAACAATCCAAAGAAAGGAGGAAATTAATTCAAAAACCCAAATAATGGCTCAGCTTGTTAAGTGTTACACACTCCAGGGTTGGGAAGGGGAAAGAGAAAGGGAGGTAGTAGAGATCCAGGCAGGAACCCAGCCAGCATTTCCCTGCCTCCCCAGGCAGCCATCCACTCATTGGCTATGCAGGGAGGCTACCCATCCCGCCTTCTCACCAGAGTGGTTGGCTGCCTGCGGAGTCGGGGAAAGATTGGCTGGGCTCCTGCCTGGATTGGAGTGTTGCTGCCAAAAAAGGACCCCAGCAGCATGCAGAGTCTGGTAAGTGGACCAGCTGGCCTGAGGGGAGAAAGATGGAACTCAGCACCACCTGTGGTCCTGTGCTTCGTACAAAGATGTACGAAGCACCCATTTCGAGAAAGTAAACATGGAATGAAAAGTGAGGTTCAAATAACTAATTCAATCACCTTGATTCAGTTGACTTGTCTGAAAAATAGCCAGATCCAGTTCTGGATTGAATTTACAATTTTTTTAAATGGATCAAAAGCAAAATAGAAAGACCCCTTTTGGTTTTCCAAGGGAGGACAATATAAATGTACGAATTCATTTGGATCTAGGGCAGAAACTGAATGGGGCAGGATATAAATACCTCCAGGCTCAATCAGGATACATCTGGCAGTCCCAAACTGGCCTGCCGATTAGATCTGGAGATTTATGCAGAACCTTAAAATGGAATGTCTTAGAATCTTATCTTAGAACTGCAGAGCTCGAAGGGACCCTCTGGATCATCAAATCCAGCCCCTGTCAAGGAGGCACAGCGGGGAATCGAACTCCCAAACTCTGACTCCACAGTCAGAGGCCTAAGCCATTGAGCTATCTGAAAAGAGGACATGACACATCACCAGATTTTGCTGGAAGTCCCACTGAGTTGCTACTTTCCCTTCTTTTTTATTTTGCTTTCCAGCCAAATGGGCCCTTAGGATCAATACTGACAAAGCCAGAACAAGAACCACTTACTTGATCAAGAGGAGGCTCAAAAAGAGAGGAATGGCAGTGCTTGGACACAGAGACAGCACTGCGTGTTTCTCTTGGTCGACTGCTTCTGTAAGGGTGGCAGAGGAGTAAGAAAATAGAATCAGCATTAACAGCAAAGACGACCCAATGCCTGCTTTCTTAACATCCCCTTTAAGTGTACCCTGCCAAAGAACGAAGCTGACATTAAAGCTTGACTAGAGGGCAGGGTACCAGGATTTGGGCTATTCTATCACATTTCCTATACTTCCCCCAATTCATTTAGGTAAAGATAAAGGTTCCCCTTGACATTTAGTCCGGTCGTGTCCGACTTTAGGGTGCTGTGCTCATCCCCATCTCCAAGCCATAGAGCCAGCGTTTGTCCATAGACAGTTTCCGTGGTCACGTGGCCAGCACGACTAGACACGGAATGCCGTGACCTTCCCACCGTGGTCATAACTATTTATCTACAGTGGTGCCTCGCTTAATGAGCGCCTCGCTGAGCGATGAAATCGCTTAACGAGGCGCTCTGGGCCATCGCTGGAGCATTCGCTCAGCGATGGCCCCTATGGAGGTTTTTCGCTTTGCGATATTCGCTAAGCGTTTCGCTTAGCGAATATCGCATAACGAAGCCGGGAGAAGAGCTGATCGGCGGTTCCAAAATGGCCGCCGGAAGGTCCGCGCTGCATTTTTGCGCCCTGCCCTCGCTTACCGAGGGCGCGAAAATGGCGGCGCTATGGGACAACATCGCTTAACAGTGAGTTTTCAAGCCATAGGAACGCATTGAACAAAGTTCAATGTGTTTCTATGGCTTTTTTATTACCGTTTAGCGATGTTTTCGCATAGCGAAGGTTAATCCGGAACGGATTAACCTCGCTATGCGAGGCACCACTGTACTTGCATTTATATGCTTTAGAACTGCTAGGTTGGCAGGAGCTGGGACAAGTGACGGGCGCTCACTCCGTCGCATGGATTCGATCTTACGACAGCTGGTCTTCTGACCTTGCAACACAGAGGCTTCCACGGTTTAACCCACAGCGCCACCACATTTCCTATACTTCCCCCAATTAATTTACTACTCATATAAAGAGATGTAAATCTGCACTTGTTTCGTTCATGTACATGAGAACAAAACGTTTCGGAATATGCGTCTCCACTGGATGAAATGAGGAGAATCATTTCTAGTTTTTTTTTTTTTTTTGTATTGCATGTTTGTGTATGTGTGTAAAAATATTTCTTGGTGGGTGTTGTACGAAAACCTTTTGTGTTGTGCTGAAAACATCATATGTTGTGTGAAATACATAGTTTTCTGTGCAGAATATATCCCCCCCCCGATGTTGCCAACTTTATTTTTAAAGAACTGGCTTTTTTAGCTCCCAGGTTGGAACTTTAAAAATGTACAAAGGCAGACAGTTTTTAAATGGGGTGTCTGAACCCATCAAGATAACTTTCTCACTGGAATGAGAAAATTGCAGATATTCATTAATTATTGCCAGTACTTTAGAAATTGTGATCGGGGAACAACTGATTCCTAGGAAATAAAAAGAACTTTTCATTAGCTAAGCTTTCAAATGAATTAAGCCAATTATGCTGTGCTCGTACAAGATATTTGGGGATTGAATCTGTATTAACTTTTCTATAACTGTATGTCCCAGTTCTTCTGAATAAGTGTGATTGCTTGTATTTGATTTTAATCAGTCAGTTGAATTAAACAACTAACTTCTTAGTATGTGGAGCTATCACTAAAGAGTGTGTGTTTATCCATCTGTCCATTTCCTACCAATGGGTGGACACAGCAAGTTTGCCAAGCTGAGAAATGTATACAAACCACAGAGTAATCAATGGAGAAATGTGTAATATATTTACATCAAAAATAAATAAATAAATAAATACATCATCATCATCATCATCATCATCATCATCATGTGCTGTCAACTCAGTTATGACTTATGGCAACCTATTTTGCAATATTGGCCAGGTAGAGACGATTCAGAACTGGTCTGACATTCCCTTCTTCTGGGGTGCCCTGGGACTGTACCGCTTGCCCAAGGCCACCTAGGCTGGCGGTTTGATTCAAGAGGCACAGGAAGGAATTGAACCCGAAATCTCTGGCCCTGCAGCCCGATGCCTAACCCCCTAAGTTATGCAGCTTTTTTTTAAGTCTATGAAATACTATATTAATACTTATCAACCTTTAACTTGCTGTTTCAAGGGATTGTGAAACTATTTAAATGGGGCTTTGGCTTTAAGATGTAAATCACCCTGGAAAAAGCTTTTCTGTGGAAGGGTAATCTAGAAATAGATTGACTCAACAAATAGATTAGAACCCAGGCAGTTAAAAGAGAAAATGAAAGTGGTGCCATTGTACTTTCATCAGCTCTTGGTTCCATTCAGCTGTAACAGGGCTGGTTTGACACTGGGCATTCGTAGCATTCGTGGGTATGAATTAACGAAGAATGCAACCCACACACATGGAAAAAAAACACAACAAAACAAAAACAGGCTTTTAAAAAAATCAGCAGTAGCAAATAAAATTGACTGACTGACTGACTGATTGATTGATTGATTGATTGATTGATTGATTGATTGATTAAGTTTGAGACTTTTGGGGGGTGGCAGACACAGAGCTATGCAATTTGTGCAAAAAAACCTCCCCAGCTATTTTGCACAAAAAGGTATTTTGCCTTTAAAGCCTTATTCTTGTCCAAGGTACTTTCTTTTCCACACAAAATAGTTTTCTGCAACAACTGAAAAGGTTTTTTTTTTCTTTTCCACAAAACCGATTTCCAACAAGTTTCCACAAAAAAGTGCCAAAAAATATCACGAAACTCCCGTAACTTCATCCAGCAAGGTGGGAAGGGGGAATTTATTTCATTTTATGATTTTGGACCTTAGGGTCAAATCAAGCGACAATTTATATGCCAAGAATATCAAGTTTGCATGGGCCAGACTTCCGTGCCGCTGATGGTCAGAGCACCAATAGCAAATGAAGCCATTTAAAATGAAAACTGTTGGAAAACGGTTCGATTCGCCAGGAATATGTATCACCCGAAGATAAAGCCAGACACACGTCCAGAAGATAAAGCCAGACATACTGTACTTCCAGGCACTCACTTGTGACTCTCAGAGATGGCTGGGTCATAACGTAACTATATTTTATTTTGCCTTTCTCCACTCTGAAAAAATAAGGCCTTTCGTCACCCTTTCGGGCCTCCGTTATGATGAGCGAACAATCTCCTTGTTCCAGTCCTTCAGAAAGATGAAAGCGATGCCGAGTATAATCTGCTACTTCTTTCTTCTCATCGTTGGTGGCCACAGATGGGTCTCTGTAGCTTCGGCTGCCTGTCGCATACCAGTACCCATATAATTCAGAGGGGCTACTTTCGGGCGATGCTGGATATGCAAAGGTACAGGGAATTATGACACAGAGTCCTTCCTGTACTGTGACCACATTCGGGGCATCGAGGATATACGCATCGGACTGACCTCGCACCTCTGCGTGGAAGAGAAAGTGAGGAGGTCAACTCAAGAAGTAGAGAACATCATCTTCATTTCCCCAACTCATTCCTGCAAACCGGCCCAACCGTTAGGCGTAAGGTAGAAGTTTTGGCAGATGCTGGGATACAACAAAGTCAGTCTTACATTTTTACCTGCTTGAATCTACAGCTCTTTCCCCTTTTTCGGAGAACACAGGTAAGCATTTTGTATCCACGTTCTGCATTCTTAACCCTCCTTCTAGCTTGTGATTTGGTAGAGGTCACTCTCGAATCCCCTGATTAGAATTAAATCTCAACAGTTGGTTCACCTATAGTTTCTGTCAATTGAATTGGGAGGGAGGGACAAATTTGTCCTTCAATTTAGGCAGGAAAATGTCTCGGGCTCCCCCTGCCTGTAAATGACTGGCTAAACAATTCTGTCAGTCAAGCTGGGCAGGAGATTTAGCATGTATTTAGAAGCAATGTTCCTTCAAGGGACAAAGGACATTTGCTTAGCACAGCATGCATTTTCTTTACCACTGCATCTTGAATTTAGCAATGCTTTGTTTTCTGATTGGTCACTGAAAGGTAAACACAAGCTCAACCTGCAAGCCTGTTTGCTGAGACATGTATCTTTAAGGAAATTCTATCCTTGAAAGGAAAATATGTACATCACAGGGAATCCATATCTTTCTTAATATCAAGTCTGAATTTGAATTTCTCATCCACATCTCTCTCCTCCTTACCCTTCCATAGTAGGCAGGTCATAACTAGTCTGAGTGCAAAGACTTCAAGGGAATGACTCATCTTCTCATGTCTTCGCCTGTTTTCCTGAAATTTCACTTTCTCTGCAGCTCTGTCATCACTTGCAGCAGCCTAAAAAACTGGACCGAGAGGCAAAAGGAAAGCACGAAAATAGAAAGAAGCTCCTTTCCTGCAGAATTACGGAAAATGGGCCAGAAGGAATCATTTTTTAAAAAAAATTAAACACGGGAGAAAACCAAATGGTCAGAATCACTTATCCAAGCAGAGAACTTTGGCTGCTATTAAAACTCTGAATTTTAGTTCCTGACTATTTAGTTGTGTTTGTTAGCCATGAATCAGGGCCAACATTGGGATGAAAGATGGGCACAGGACAAACCATGATGAACCAACCCCCCCCCCCCCCAACAACAACAATAACCCCATGAACTGGGCTGGTTCATGGTTCATTTCATAGGTGCTTCAAGGAAAGGCGCTTTCACAAAGTCAAACGAAACACCGATATTTTTCATCATTCATGTTTCGTTTCACCACATCCCTCCCCCGAAATGCCCCCTTCACGGGCCCTGGCACCTTCCATACTCACTCTGAGCCTCTTCCTCCCTTTCTCACAATACCCTAAGCCTCCCAGGAAGTACTGGGGCAAGAGGAGGGCCCCAGAAAGCCTATGGTACTTCTCGGCTGGACAGCACAGTAGTGGAAGGGGACCCGTAAGCTCACTGCTAGGGCCTGTGAAGGAGGGCTTTCGGTGTAGTTTTGAGCAACACAGAAAGACCTTCATCATTTAGACATGGGTCTGAACTGAACAAACCATGAACCAGTTTATTTATTTATTTTTTTAAAAAAGCTCAGCTTGGTTCGTGGTTTGTGGTTTGTGGACGCGAATGAACTACAAATTATCACAAACTGCCAGATGCAGATGGTGACAGCAGCCATAAAATTAAAAGACATGTGCTTCTTGGGAGGAAAGCGATGAGAAACCTCAACAGCATCTTAAAAAGCAGAGACATCACCTTGCCAACAAAATTCCAAAGAGTCAGAGCTATGCTTTTTTCTGTAGTGATGTACGGAAGTGAGAGCTGGACCATAAAGAAGGCTGACTGCTGAAGAATTGATGCTTTTGAATTGTGGTGCTGGAGGAGACTCTTGAGAGTTCCCTGGACCGCAAGGAGAACAAACCTATCCATTTTGAAGGAAATCAACCCTGAGTGCTCACTGGAAGGACAGATCCTGAAGCTGAGGCTCCAATACTTTGGCCATCTCATGAGAAGAGAAGACTCCTTGGAAAAGACCCTGATGTTGGGAAAGTGTGAGGGCAAGAGGAGAAGGGGACGACAGAGGACGAGATGGTCAGACAGTGTCACTGAAGCGACCAGCATGAATTTGACCCAACTCTGGGAGGCAGTGGAAGACAGGAGGGCCTGGTGTGCTCTGGTCCGTGGGGTCACAAAGAGTTGAACATGACTTAACGACTAAACAATAACAACAAGCCATTGTTCCAGTTTGTGCCCATCACTAATTGGGATGTAAGAGAAAATGAAACCCACAGATTGATCCACTCCTACTGGATCCTGCCCAGTGATGGATTAAGGATTAATGTAATTTATTGGGGATGGAAGAAAACCTTCCAGGGTCTTTGGGCCTATGTACTTGGGTCTTCCCATATTGGGAGAAAAACAACTCAGAGGTTTTAAAAAGGAGAAAGTGATTCACCGGGAAAAGCAGAAGTGGTCATGACGTGTCCCTACCCTTGCAAACGGTCGTCATTAAATTGCATGATCATAGCTTTGCACACAGATTCCAAGTCAAAGTGATGCTGCTAGGCAACGCTTGGGAAAGTTACATTTTGGACTTCAGCTTACATTATCCACCACCCAACAAGACCGTACTTAATGGGGGATGTTGGGAATTGTAGTTAAAGCCCCCTCAACTTTTTCAAACTCTGCCGTTAGGGTGGGTCTTCAGGCATAAATAATCCAGTTATCTTGGCCCTTACTCTTACCCTTCAACCTGGGTTGGGGTGACTCCAAGACCCATGTATTTTGGCCAAAGTTACCTTGGGCAAGAACATGTTCAAGGGAAAATTGGCCAGTTTTGTTCTCGGCTACATTCATATGAAGAAATTTGTGAGTTTTCAAGAAACTCTTTTTAAAAATGGACAGAAACTGAATTCTCATCCCCTTGTAGTGCCTTGAATCAACAGCTATCTTTAGCTTTGGAGACCAAGACCAAGATTACCCATACTGTGGTATTCCTGATTACCATGTGTGCATATAAAGGCTGGGCAGCAAAGAAAGTAGACAGAAAAAGAGTAGATTCCTTTGAAACATGGGTTGGAGGAGAGCTTCATAGATACCATAGACTATTAGAAAGACAAATACCTTATTTTTCTGTGTATAAAACGCCCCCATGTATAAGACGCCCACCATTTTTCTAACCTAAAATTAAGAAATCTAAGTGGGGCTTAGCAAATGTAGGGTAAAAAGGACCAGTGCTATAGGAATGCTTTGATCCATGCTTTCTCCCTTTGTGCTAAGCTCTGTGTGGCTTAGCAAAAGGAGGGGAAAAGGGATCAAAGCAATTCCACAACTGCACAATCATTTTGATTCTTTCCCCCCTTATACAGTCACGGAATTGCTTTGATCCTTCCCTCCTCCTTTTGCTAAGCCCCATGGGAATTAGCAAGCAGAGGGGAAAGCAGGGATCAAAGTGCTCCTGCAGCACTTTGATCCCTGCTTTCCTTTTGCTAAGGCTTGGCAAATAGAGGGGAAAGCAGGGATCAAAGCCGTGCAGGATCACTTTGATCCCTGCTTTCCCCTCCACTTGTTTTTTTCTCCTCAGCTTACTTCTGTGTATAAGACAACCCTCAATTTTTAGTCTAAAGATTTTAGACAAAAGTATAGACTTATACATGGAAAATACAGTAAGTCAGTGCTAGGTAGAATGAAGCCTCTCTTAAGACTGAACATGAAGAAGTCAAGGCCATTATACTTTGGTACATGGAAAGAAGAAAAGACAATAACGCTGGGAAACGTCGAAGGCTGTTGGAGATGAAGAACACCAGATTGGAGACAGATTAACTCAGTAAAGGAAGCAAACACATTGAGTCTGCAAAAGATGAGCAAGGGTGATAATGATAGGATGGTTCGGATGTCACTCATCCAGACCCTGAAATCCTGTTGCTTTGTTACACATGCAGAAGGCAAAAGGCAAAACATGCAGTCATTCTTAGCTGGTAATTGACAAGTCATCTCCTTAACTGCTGCCTAGGAACAACTGAATGTTACACGTTTTGTTACTCAGAGCCACAAGATTTCAGCCGTAGGACCGCCCCATAAGGAAAATGAAGGGACAGAATAACATCTTGATTCTCAGCATGAAGAGAACTATAAAGCACTTTCTTGTCACATAAAATACCTTTGTTCAGTCATCCCCTCCCCCACAAGGAGGTCTGCTGTCTTGCAGGTAAGCAGAGTTTTCCACTCGTAATGAAACTTAAATAATGCAACATTGTCCAAACTGGAGTGGTAATGTGGTGGAAACTGCACCTGGTGAACATCCTCCTTGATTACATGGGTTAAAAAAACCTCAAAGGTTTGGTTCTCTGGATGGACAGTTCTTTCAGTTTTATTTTCTCTCATATTTGATTTTTTTTAATCCCTCATTCTTCCAATCTGAATATTTATTTTTTTTAAAAAATTGCTAACTCTGGAAAATATTTACATGAACTTAATTAAATATAACATTTTGACCACAACCCTCCTCTCTGCTGGCTTGCTTCCCAACCCACACTCCTGCCCTCCACCGGCCTGCTGCTTTTTACATTAAAGAGTTTCTACGCCTTTAATGGAGACTTAAACAACGTAGTTCTGTCTAGAGTAGAGTAGCAACATTGCGAAAATTGCATCTGATGAATTTCCCCGCAAATGAATTTGTTCAGGGAGCAAATAAACTGTCAGAGGCAGCTTCCACCCAAATTCTAGGAGTACTTACCTCCCTCCATGTTATTGAATCGTGCATTGACTCTAGTTCTCAGCTGTGATCTGATTTTTCAGAGTGCTGCTGCCACAAACTATAAGTACGGACGTAAGAAAAACGGAAGAGACGGGAAGTGGTTTGTGTAAAATGTGGTTTTGTGTGTTTCTTGGGGCAGGACTTGAAGCGTTACCACATTTTCCAGCTTAAACCCCTAAGCTTTCCATCCTGTTTGCTTTAAATTGAGCCTCTTTCCCTCAATTTCCCTCAAATGGCACACTTTCCAGTGGAAGGCTGAAAATGGAGGAAAAGGGAACAGGGTTGTTCCATCGTATCTTGTGAGAAACAAGTTCTCCCTTTGACTTCTGCATCCTCTGAGCACATTCCATTCCAGCTGGCCAGTCCATGAATTCCCATGGACCTGCATACATTTTGGTGTGAATGCGATTGACCGCCATAGGGAAATGTCGCAACAGCTCGAGCAGTGCCTGCCAATTTATTTCTGTGTATTGGTAAGGGAAGGTGTAAATGCCAAACAGAGTTGAGGGTGGAAGAAATAATATGAGCCAAGGTGACCTACATTGACACATGCCATTGAAATTAAGAGTGTGCAAAAAGTTGCTCCTGGAAGAGCTCAATCCACCTGTCTAGAAAATTAATTATTACTACAGCACTCAATGTTAATTCATCACACTCGTTTTTTGACAGTGTTTGCTTTGCAAATAGATACTTGTCTAATAATTGTGTGCTGTCAAGTAGATTCTGACTTATGGTGACCTTCTCCAGGATTCATTCATTCATTCATTTAAGGGACGTGGTGGCGCTGCGGGCTAAACCGCAGAAGCCTGTGCCACAGGGTCAGAAGACCAGCAGTCGTAAGATCGAATCCATGCGATGGAGTGAGCGCCCGTCGCTTGTCCCAGCTCCTGCCAACCTAGCGGTTCGAAAGCATGCAAATGCAAGTAGATAAATAGGGACCACCTTGGTGGGAAGGTAGCAGCATTCCGTGTCTAAGTCGCACTGGCTATGTGACCACGGAAGATTGTCTCCAGACAAAACCGCTGGCTCTATGGCTTGGAAACGGGGATGAGCACCGCCCCCTAGAGTCGAACACGACTGGACAAAAAATTGTCAAGGGGAACCTTTACCTTTACCTTTACCTTTTCTCCAGGCTCCACTAGATAGAGATATGATTACTCAGAAGTGGTTTACCATTCTCTCCTTCGTTGGGGGATGGGGGGGGACTCCCTGGCACTGTGCAGCTTGCCCAAGGCCACACAGGCTGACTCTTCTCCCTGTTAGGCATAGTTGGGAATTGAACTCTCAATCTCTGGCCAGGTACAGTACCCAAACCACTGAGCTATTGACAAGATGTTCTGAATTGCATTGCAGATGGACTACATTCCTGGAACATTCTGGAAAAATCTGCCTCTCTTTGGGATCAGATGTTTATCCCCATGTTCCTTGTTAAGGATGGGCCTGAATGAAAATTCCCCGAATAACTTTTTCTTTCTTTTTTATTAATTTTGCAGTCTAAAACTAATGATTGCAGTGTATAACATTTCATCTCAATAAATATACATCTCAAACACATACTTCTTTTAAGACAAGTATAAAGTATGACCTTGAAGAGTACAATGGAATGGGACAGAGAGGTGCTATTCCGAGATGTATCCTGAAAATTGAAGTTATTTTTTTCATAACCCAAAGAAATCATGGAAGGTATTGTGTGTTCCAAATACACAGAGGAACACTGTGAATCAATACAACAGGAAACCAAGAAGTCCACCTTTTAAATGCACTAGAAGGCCATCATCTTTCCGGAAAAGTTTCTGTTTCTCTTTCACCCTGTTACTAATTTGTCTGTGAGGGGCAGCGATTATGGTTTTTTGGGGAAATTTGCCAGAATCAGAAGATTCCATGGTGTTTTGCCACCTTCTCTTTTTCACCTCCTCCAACGTTGAAGACAAGAAATGTAAGTGAGGATGAACCGAATGGTTTAGCCGCCAGACGGGCGCTTGTGCCCTGGAACGGTGCGGCTGGTCATTGCCCCAACGTCCCCGGATGGCGCGAGACCGTTGGGAGCCACGTGTGCATGATGGGAGGGGGAGCGCGTTTATTTAAGTGAGCGCTCCCCTCTACTCGCCCTCTTTCCTGTTCGGGCACCCACCCGCCCTCCCTAATCCTAGTGTGACTTTTGTGGTTGCCGTTTTGGAGCCGGATAGGAATTTTTGACCTTCAGCCTGATTGGCTTTTGGCTGGGGGGATTTTTCGCCTATCCCACACTAGTAAAAGGGTTGTTGGCATTTTGGTGGTTTATTTGGTCACACTGGCGGGTAGTGCGGAAAAACAGGTTGTCTCGGTGTGTCCCATGTGTAATTCAAGCTAGCCAACAGCGCATCTGACCTCTCGGCTCTGCGGATCGTGCGATTACAGGGCCGGTGTGGGGAAGATGCGCTGGGCCACTTCTGGACCAACAGTCATCAATTAAAGATGTCTGGAGGTCTGGGGTGTTTGTTAGCGGCCAGCCGGGTTCTTGCTGTCACTAAGCCAGCAGGAACCTGGGGCCGGGGACTCGCCCAATGGCATCCTTAAGGGGTATTTTAATACCCACGACATATCCTGTTTCCGCACTACAGCAGGCCCCCATTTCTTGTTATAATAATTGGCAATTATTTATTGAATTTATTAAATAAAGTGTGGCCCATATTCAAATCCATATGGTTGTCTCGCGTCATTATTCCGGGGCTGGGGGGGCAATGGCTGCCAGTTCCTCCAGCATCTTGATGACATTCCTCTTGTCTCACTTCGAACAGTATTTTTATCCCATACCTTTTGTCCTTCCCCAAACTCTTGGTTTTGTTTTATACTGGGGGAAGGGCTTAATTCTATAGCACTGCCCTTCCCCATCAGAAGATGGCTAACAAACGAACTAGTGAATGAAAAGACTCCTGGCACTACATGGCATGCATCCAAAAACTGAATGAATGAATGAATGAATGAATGAATGAATGAATGAATGAATGAATGAATGAATGAATGAATGAATGAATGAATTTCTATACCACCCATCTAACTACTGAGGCCACTCTGAGCAGTTCCCAGCATAATAAAACAGCACATAACACTTTAAATAAATTCACAACACATAATTACAATACAAGAAAGCCAATTAAACATATCAGTCAATGAAAAATATGACATGAAAATGTTATTTTTTTAAAAAAGGAATATAGTGCTACAGTAAGCCCTTTTGTAATCAACCCACCCAAAAGTGGAGATGTAGAGGAAATGAAGTAATCAAAGGAAGAAAAGAAGCGGCGTATACTTCCTTGGTGCTGTTGTTTCACCAGCTTCACTACCAAGCACTTTTGACCTCAGATTAGCCATCTGTATGAACCTGTGCAAGCTCTGGATCCAATGAATAAGTGGTGCTTTATGACAGCGAAGCATAGGATATGATTTTATCTCATCCACTCCAACACTGGAGGAGGAAATTCACATTCAGTACCCCAAACCACCAAGGAACGTGGTAGCACTGCGGGCTAAACCGCAGAAGCCTGTCCTGCAGGGTCAGAAGACCAAGCAGTCATAGGATCGAATCCATGCAATGGAGTGAGCTCCCGTTGCTTGTCCCAGCTCCCGCCAACCTAGTGGTTCGAAAGCATGCAAATGCAAGTAGATAAATAGGGACCACCTCGGTGGGAAGGTAACAGCATTCCGTGTCTAAGTCGCACTGGCCATGTGACCACGGATGATTGTCTCCGGACAAACGCTGGCTCTATGGCTTGGAAACGGGGATGAGCACCGCTCCCTAGAGTCGGACATGACTGGACAAAAAATTGTCAAGGGGAACCTTTACCTTTACCTTTACCCCAAACAGCACAAATTGAGGAGGGGGGAGAACAACATCAAATGCTTCATCTTGAAGACTCTGAATGTAAAAACCGAAATATAGAAGAGAAACTAGGGTAGCATCTTCGTTCTAGTTTTTCCCACCAGTTTTTGAAGAAATGGCTTGCTTTGCAAATTAAAAAATACCCATTATATACAGTAGTACCTTCCCTTGAAAATGGATTTAATTCCTCAAAGTTTCTGTATGTATGTTCACAATGAGAGAGCAGCTGAAAGGGCTCTCACACTGACAAGATAATAACAAATCTCCAGTCTTCCTCAATGTGCCCCATTGGTCCACTCTGTCTGAAATTTGGCAGGTCTAATTCTCTATGAGTGGTAGTTAAAGTGCTCGCAACTATCATGCTAATTACATGAGGAACACATGCTTCCGTGCTGGAGAAATGCATTTATAGAAATAGAATTTATTGAATGGAAAGCTTATAGAAAACATGTCTTTCTCATTGTGGAGAAAATGCTATTACTTAATCTATCCCATGTTTGCAGAATATCATACTTTGGTGTCCAGTTGCTGAAAGATTTATGGTATTTAAGTAGAAAACGCCATCTTAATTGCTTCCCAGCATCTTTCTCCTAAAATGTGTTTGTTCTGCAGATCTGCAGGTACCTTCACTTTGCACAGGGATGTGCTGCTAGAAGACAGAAAGGTCCATATTTAAGGCAGGATCAGTGGCATACCTTTGCTAGATCTTGCTAAAATCAGTCCTGCTCTTTTTCCTTCTAAAGCTGTCCTCCCTGCCAGGTGGCCTGCAAATTCTTCTCCCCCTTGGCATCACAAATTCTGAACTGGAAGGCTGAGAAGCTCCCTGGTGTAGTTTTTTTTCAAGAGATCACAGATGAATTATGGGGAGGGGGGAAAATCCTGATTCTTTTGATGCTCAGCACCAAAATACACAGCTGGATACTGGACTTCCAAGAATAAGGGTGCAACCCAACAGCTGCAAAGGGACACAGTTGGTGGCCCTGGAAAGGGTCATTTTAATGGGAGCGATCTCCTTCTGTCTGCCAGGGAATCTCTCTAGCCTAACTTCAAGGTCCAGCTTGGGCATGGATCAGGGTTGGTCTGAGTGTGTTTTCCACGTGTCATGTGATCACTGTGAAACAGATTGTACAAGAGCGTTCCATAAGCTTACAATGGTGATATATCTCCCTGTGCAAGTACATCCTAAGTCTACTTGTTGGTATATGAAATGGATTATTCACAAGCTGTCAGTCACTTTTGCCCACCTGTGCCAGCTCATGTTCATAGCTGTGTAAATGGTGAGCTTCCAATGAAGCTTTTCCAAATGAATTTAATCAGTGCATTGAAAAGATAAACTGTCACACCATAAGGCCTCATGTAGGCAAGGTCATTAGAACAGATTTCCTTATTGCCCAAATGCCTTATCCAACCTTACACATGGGAAACAGGAAACAAAAAGGAAGGCCAAATGCAATACATGATCTTCTACAGTGGTGCCTCGCTAGACGATGATAATCTGTTCCACTGAAATTGCTGTTTAGCGAAATCATTGTCTAACGGAAAGCATTTCCCCCATTGGAATGCATTGAAACCTGTTTAATGCGTTCCAATGGGGAAGAATCGTCGTTGTCTAGTGAAGATCGGCCGTAGGAAAGCCACTTTGCGAACTGCCGATCAGCTGTTTAAATCGCTGTCTTGCGAAGCTTAGGTCCTGAAAACACCTGTTTTGCAAGCGCGAAGGGAGCTGTCAAAATGGTTGTCTAGTGAAAATTGGTTTGCGAAGCAGGGACCAAACATTGTCCAGCGAAATTCCCCCATAGGAATCTGTGTTTTGCGAATCGCTATAACGATCGCAAAAAGTCAGTCTAGCAAAAAAACTGTCATGTGGGGTAACTGTCTAGCGAGGCACCACTGTACTTGATTAACTCCTTTGCTGGCTTCCCAAGTGTGTGTGTAGAGGACATAGAGAGAAATACTCTTCGCCCGCTGCATTTGTCACATGAAACTAGCCCATGAATCTTGTTTGTAAATGATGGAGAAGAAGTAATTTTCTCACTTCTAATTTTCTATCTCTTAACTTGTTTGGGAACCTGACAGTGGATATTATAAATAATTTGGAAGAAATCTGCTTGCACAGATCTCCATGATTTGTATTCTGAACGGTCATTGTCATTGCCTGCAAGCTACCTAACTTCTAATAAATTGGTCTGTGTCAGAATACCATAATTTACTTCTGCTCCCTTGAAGTTCTTAATAACAAGAGGGATCATAGATTTCTGGCTCAGCTTGTCATTTGGATCAAGTTAAAATTCACAGCTACGTATCTTGTGACGAGTGCTATTTTTTAAGCTGGCCTCTTGAGCCTGCAGGACCAGGTTACCGTGTCTGATAGCACCAAATGGAAAGGCCTTCCTACAATGAATGGAGAAAAACAGCTGAAGGAAACAAAAAATGAACTGAGAAGGAAGGAAGGAAGGAGCTGATGATGGACAGAAGGAAGGAAGGAAGCCTGTTTGAAGAGAAAGGTCTTTGCCCGCTAGCAGAAGGACAGCAAAGATGGGGCCAGGCTGCCCTCCAGTGGGAGGGAGTTCCACAGTCTGGGGACAGCGACAGAGAAGGCCCTTTCCCATGTCTTCACCAAATACACCAGTGAGGATGGTGGGACTGAAAAAAAAAGGCCTCTCCTGATGATCTGAACATCCAGACAGGTTCATAAATGGAGACAGAGTCCTTTTTGCCCTAGAGCTGTTCAAGCCCATTTAGGGTTTTATATGTCAAAAATAACACTTTGTTGGAGAGAAATGCACAAGCCGAAAAGTCTAGTCTAGGCCAAAATTAATTGCAATAACATCCTGCAATCCTAAATATTTCTCAGATAATAATGCACATGAATCAAACATCTCCCAAAGCTGAAAAAAAAGTTTCTTTTAGTTATAAGTCTGAGACTTTCATAGCCAACATGACCACTGACCCTACTGACTTGAGGATTCTGGAACTTGTAGTCCAAAAGTAACTTTCCCAAACTCTGCCAACTTAACAAATCAACTTACACAGAACTGTAGCCTTTCCTCTTTTGATCTTCCTGTGAGCTTTTTAAAAATGAAAGTGCTTCAAAGTTCTTGACCTTTGTTAGTGAATCCCCAATTATGAGATGAACAAGCTTACCCCTTGGTATGAGGGCTGTCTTGTTTCAAACCATCCAGAATCTCTGTACCAATGCACCTGCCCTGCTGTGTTCGTAAAAGGAGTAATACAGGAAGTGTATTACAGGAAATCGTGTCAAGACAGATGCAGAAATGAATCTCCTTTGTGTGCTGAACACCACTGCTAAATCGTAATCTAGGTGAACAGTGGGCTGTTGTGCTCTGCACAAAACAGGGAAATGAATTATACTAAAAAAAATTTTTCTTACCTCAGCTATTTCCTAAGTTTCACCAAGTTGAGACTTCCCTTTTAGAGCATCAAGATTTCTTGGCTTCAAACAAAAATGAGACATAGGTTTTGGTCCCCCACCCCCGCCATTTATTTCTGATTGCTTCTTTTGTGCTGAAGTGTTGTGGAAGAAACTGTCAAATCCTGTGCAGTCTGATGCACATTCCAGTAAATTGTGTGCCAGAAAAAAAAACTTATTTTATTCTGGCATCAAAACAGTTCTCTACAGACTGGTGTTTCTTTAAAGCAGAGTAAGCTTGTCAAGAGTGGTCATTTTGGCATGGGGTGGATCAGGCTACAAAGGGTCTCTTGAGGTTGTGATATTTGGGTTGGTCATCCCATCCAAACAACAAACATCTTGTAGCATGATCAGCTGTCAATTAAGCACTTCCCCTGATCATCTTCAAAGGGTCAGGGGAAGCTTCTTTTTAAACATTGCTCCTCTCTCCCTCTGTCAGTCCTGTTGCATTTTCTCCCTTCCCTCCTCCCTGTTTTCCTTCCATTTTCCCCACCATTTCTCTCTCAAATGGTCCCTTGGAATCTGCAGGTACTGGAGGCTCCAATTACCCAGCTAATGAGCATGCCAAAAAGAATGCATGTTCTACCACTGAGCCAGAAAGGTGCACGGCAGCCCTTAATGGAGAAAAGGTCTTTTTCCAATCTGAATCGTGCAATCCATATATTGTATGTATAAGCCAATGTGGACAAGCCAAAAGAAAGAAAGGAGAACAAAAATCTAAGAAACCCCATGAGATTTCCCGGGGGGGGGGGGATCTTGCTGCAAGTGAAAGAAAAGGGATTTGAAAACTCATAAGACATAATAAAGGCATTGGTTGTTAAAGTAGCATGAGAAACTTTGCCGTTTTTCTTGCAGCAAGAGTACAGAAATAAAACTCCAGCTATAACAGGATCTGGCCAAAGGGAAGGGAGAGTTAGTTCATTGTCTCTCCCTCCCTGCCACATTAAAGTAGTGAATCTACTCTGGGTTTTATCCAGGTTGGAACTAGCAGAGCTGTTGAACCCTATCCTCAGACTAGATTCAGCATTTCACTAGCTCTGAAGTTCAGACTAAAATGTCAAGCAGGTTCATTACTGACACTGGAATCTCTCTCTCTCTCTCTCTCTCTCTCTCTCTCTCTCTCCGTGTGTATTGCAGAGTTTATTTTAAAGAGATTGTTATGGCTAGGCATCCTTCAGTCTCAAGAGACGATGGTAACATGCTCTGTATGGAGGACTTGGAACAGCATCTAGTGTGGGTGAGAAGGCCAATTCAAGAGTGACCATCCCTTCCACACTGAAGACAAATACCATCTGTCCCCTGTCCAGCTCCCTGATTTTGCTGCTTTCAGGACTGCCTCTTTGCCTCAGCCTGCTGGACAAGGGTCTCTTCAAATTGGGAGAGGCCATGCTGCACCTCCTGCCTCCAGGCTGAATGCTCGGATGTCAGAGTTTCCCATCTGTTGAGGGAGATCAATGATTAACAAAACAGCAAGGATCCAAAGGAGTACATGGAAAAATGACTGAAACTAGAAACAGGCTGATGCATCGGTAACCTCGGAAATATAGCTTGTTTTCCAACCTTGAGTATTTTCTCTCAGATTTTCCAGAATATTCCAAACAGGAAGAAAGGCAGGCTTCAGGATGTCAGTAATGATGCCCATCATAGGGACCAGGAGTTGGTCTGCAGTTGTGCGGTTATTTGTTCAGAGGGGCTACCAAAGTTTGTGTGTAGTGCTAATCTGCTAGCTGGTAAGCTTTCCGGGAGGAGATTGATTCCATCACTCCCACATCCACTTCAGTGAGCTTTCTTGAGAACGGAGAGCTTTCCGCTGGAGCCCTGAAAGTTAATCTGGGAACCCATGGGGGAAAATGATACAAAACAACAAACAAACAAAAAAGATAGTGGAAATGCTTTCAGGGGTATTTCCGCTATGATGAGTGCTTGATATTGAAGGATGAAAATGCTCTCTCTGGAAGAGTCCTCCATCATGAATCTCATGGATTGACTTTGAGGCCGTCACCCTCTCTCCCTCTACAGTTCTGACTTCCCTCAAAGGGTTGTTGTGACCACGAAACAGCGATGAGTAGATAGATCTTCTCCACCTTGAGAGCATTAGAAAAAATACAGGAAACATGTGTGACTCATTAATACTCAAATAAACCAAGCAGCGCTTGGCCAGAGCACGCCAAGAGGTGCTTGGGTGATTAAAGCTGGAAATAGGGAAGTGGTTTTTACAGAAAACCTATGATTGTGAGGTTCCAGTTTCATCTTTTCTCTCCTGAATGCTGAGTGGCACCATAGACAACTTTGTGGACCACCGTTTCTGAACAAGTCAACTAAAATCACCAAGTGAGTAAACCATAGCTGAAGAATCAAAAGGGCCGGGTGAGGGAGAAGCAGGATTTGAGAGCTAGCTGCCTGAGGTTATCATCCTAATTTCTGCAGTTGTGGTCTTATGGGATAAGAGAGAGAAAGGTGGGACAAATATTTAACTACTATGGGATCCGGAGCTCTTAGCATTCTTAGATTTCATACCTCAAAGGGAAATGGACTTGAGAGATTAATATGGCCAAGCTTCCAGGGTTATATTGCTAAAAACCAGTGGGGTATCATGTGTTCCTTTTTTCTCTTTTTTCTCAGTTTCTCTACTTTTTTCCACCATTCCATTCATTTTCTTCCTCTTCTTTCCTCGGTCTGCGGCTCAAATGTCTATCTTTTTTCAGGGTCTTGCAGAAAAAAGTATCGTAAGCTCACTTTTCACAATGGCATAACCCTACTTTGAGGAGAAGGTAGGAAACGTTTTAGAACCATGGAGGCTTGGACAGAGAAAGGAGAAAACAAACAGTTCCTTAAATGGTTTCTGACGAATTTACAGCAGCCTTGCTGGAGGAGTGCTGCGGGTTAAACCGCAGAAGCCTTTGTGTGCTGCAGGGTCAGAAGACCAGCAGTCGTAAAATCGAATCCACGCGATGGAGGGAGCTCCCTCTCTTGTCCCAGCTCCTGCCAACCTAGCAGTTTGAAAGCATGTAAAAATGCAAATAGATAAATAGGTACCACCTCAGTGGGAAGGAAACAGCGTTCTGTGTCTAGTCGTGCTGGCCACGTGACCACAGAGGATTATCTTCGGACAAATGGTGGCTGTATGGCTTGGAAACGGGGATGGGCACTGCGCCCTAGAGTCGGGCACAACTGGACTAAATATCAAGGGCAACCTTTACCTTTACCTACCAGAGGAAAAGCTGATCACTACAGTAGCTACCCTACTATTGAACCTAGTTGCTGAAGTGGCCACCTGCTATAGGAGTGTCTATTTGTCTCTGCTATGTTCTCTAATGCCAAGGGGTTACAATGGTCAAGATCCTGTTGCTAGCTGAAGCAATGGACCCATTGTATCATTTGCTGAATTGTAAACTTCCTGAGCCGATGGGCCTCCTCTAGGTGGGACTAGCAATAAGATACTGATCCATTTGTTTTCATTTCTCTCTTACATAAAGGAAAATAAATCCAAAAGATCTGAGTCTCAAACTTCACACCAGTCATGGAAATAGGGTCATATGAAGGTAACTTGCGGGCGGAGCAAGACAGGGGACTTACCCCATTTCAGAGGGGCCTCCTGCTGGCCTGGGCATGAGCAGGACTGTGTGCAAATATTTTTTTTCAAAATTTCATTTTAGGAATGGGGGGGAGGAAGTTGTGATGAGAGATATTTCATTTCTCCCTATAATAAACAATCCTTTTGTGATTTCATTTCACACATTTCCGCCCTGAATTCTGAGCCAAATGTGAAATGAACTTCCATATCCCTGCACTTCTAGGCAAGTGGCTTGAAAAAAGCCAGGATGGGCATAGGTAGAGGTCACAAAGAGTTTCATGTGTATGTTTTAGTGTGAGCATTAATGCATATTTATTGTTCTGGAAACAGGTTTCACAGCGCTCCTGACATGGTGTCTCCTATTTTCTTAGGGCTAAAAATAGCGGATCAACCAAATTTGATGAGCTTGGGATGAAGTAGGGAATATATATTCCAAAAACCTCATGCCTAGCGGTTAGATGTGGAATACCCTATCTGTTCGAAGTAAGAGAGGAAAGGATCTCTGTTCAAGTAACTCATTCATTCGTTAGCCATCAGTGAGTTTCCATTTCTTGTGGCCTATGCTTTACATATGGAATGTGGAGAGAGTGTTCTGCTTGCTTTCACAAAAGGAACCCTGAATCTCTCAGCTTTCAGAGACAGACAAGATCCTGAACCTATTCTACCTATCAGGTTCAGGACCTTGAATAGCTCCTATAAAGTTCAGAGCAGATTTGCTGCTCTGTGACATCAGAGCCAGTAGCTTCCATTTCTGTGGACGAGCAAGTCCAATCCCAAAAGATTAACATCACAAGACCCAAAAGGCGGTGTGTTGTTTCTTTGTCCCTGACTCTCTCTATCTCTGTCTTTCTCTATCTCCTTTCATTTAACAACACCTACATTTGGGTGGTCAACAGAAGGGGTGTGTGCTGGCAACTGTATGACATATTTCCAAAAAGATTGAGAGATGCAGTGGGGGAGATGAATCTTTTGGACTCCATGAGAGGATTCTAAAGATGAAATGGCAACGTGGATGCCATTTCCTTGGAGGAATGAAGATCTACTACTAGGAACTGTTGAAGAACGTATTGCCATACAGGTTCTGCAGTGTTCGTTGTAAGACAAAACCTCGAACCTTCAAAAATGGTGCTGAAAGTGGTCTTCTAACAATGTTTCTTTTGATTTTTATAGTTTTGGTCATTGTTGGGCTAGTCCGACCCGCGATTTGGTAAGTTTGGGAATGGACAAGAGGCCCTTAGATCATCCAAAGCTGCTCACTTCTGCAACGCAGGAGGTATTGAAGACTAAGATCTCATCTTTTCCATCTTCCTCCAGGTCTTCATGGACACCAGTAACATGTCCGTCCTTCTGGGGAATTCCTCAGTTAGAGGAATGAATGTCAGCACCAGCCACTTTCCTGCAGCCATAAAGCCACTGAACCTCTTCATTGCCTGCTTTGTGTCAGTTTCCTTCCTAGTAGGAACAACAGTGAATGGGCTCTTCCTCTGGGTACTAGGGGTGAAGATGAAAAGGACAATCAATACTCTCTGGTTTCTCCATCTGATTCTTATTCATTTGATCTCTTCTTCCTACATGCCTTTCTTTGTCGCCTACATCCTTCTTGGTTCACACTGGGCTTTTGGCAAAGCTCTGTGTAAGGTTCTCAACTTCTCGAGTTCTCTAGGAATGTTCACCACAGTCTTCCTTCTCACCATCGTCAGTCTGGACCGCTACCTGCTCACCTGCCACCCTATCTGGTCCCAGCACAATCGCACAATATCTCGAGCACAGAAACTGATCACAGGAACATGGCTGGTTTCCTTTGCCTTGAGCGCCCCTTACCTATTTTTTCGAGAGACTCAAGAGACAACTGAGGGCAAGATTCAGTGTGTCAACAATTATGCCTTATCCAATAACTGGGAGGCAGTTGAAATGCAGGCCTTCAGGAATCGTGTTCATTTGGTTTTCTTTGTTGTTCGGGTTCTGTTGGCTTTCGCAATTCCTCTCTTCATCATAGCGGGTTGCTATTATTCTATCGGTTGGAAAATGAAGAAGAAAAAGTTAACAAGAACTGGGAAGCCCTTCAAAGTCCTCACAGCTGCTGTGGCATCGTTCTTCATCTGCTGGTTTCCATACCATCTCTCACAAGCTTCACTGGTATTTCAGGCATCTGAACAAATGGTGAAGATCCTGCAGCTAATGTCTATCATTGGCGTCTGCCTCAACTTCTGTTTTACTCCCGTTCTGTATCTTTTTGTTGGAGAAAAATTCCAGCAGGTCTTCAAGACATCTGTCCTTGTGCTGCTTCAAAAAGGTTTCGCAGATGCTTCCATCATCCCTGAAGGCAATATCAATCCTAGTGAGGAAGTTCACCATTGTGTTTCTTAATGGAGTCCAATCCATTGAAGATGGACATGTGCTAGAAGAGTTTCTCAATGTGAAGGTGTCTCCAGAGAATGATCTGCCATGTCTTATAAAAAAGCAACTTTGGGCCAACGTGCATCTTGAAAATATAGCTCCCTATATTTACTGGAAATTTCCTTTTTACCATGTTTTAGTGTGATATTTGTTTGACTCTTTTTTTAGTATGTGTATACTCACTGTCTTAAGCTTTACATATTGTCTTCTAATGATGGCAGTCCCCTTGGCTCTCTTTTGATAAAGGTGGGGTAAAGATATTTTAAATAAATAAATAAAAATTTTAAACTCAAGACCAGTAGAGGACAAAGGCAGAATAAGAGAGCACACATTTTCATTTTTGTCCTATAAAACTTTAGTTATGCAATTATATCATAGAACAATGGAGCTGGAGGGGGCTTGTTTTGGTGAACACAGCTGACATATCACATCAGGAATACTTTGATGGGGCTTAAAAAAAACCTTTCAAAGCATCACTGATACATTAGCAAGAATTAAAACCAGATGCAAAACTGTCTCCCTTGTCCTTCAAAGGAGAGCCAAGTGGAAGCTTCCCGTATCTCAAGATCATTTAGCAGCTTCACCAAAAGGACAGGCAGGCAGCTGCTTTGGTTTGATTCCAGTGATCACGCAAATTGGAATCAAACCAAATGGAGTGATCCCACCTGCAAAAGAAGAGTTCTTGATGGGGAGGCAAAAAATGTGCAGGTATGAATGTTCTGGGGATGGGCTGGTTCATGCTGGCACTTCCATCGTGTGGTTGTTGGGAAAAGCAGTGAACCAGCCCAACCCTAGAGCAGACCAGTGGAACAAATCCATGTGTATTCACACCCTCACTCTGTTTTTCTAAATCAAGCCTCCCACAAGGTTCAAGCCCAAAATTAAAGCACAGAAGGCACCAGGAGCATAGACAGTGTTCTGACTCCTGTCCTCTGAAGATGCCGGCCACAGAGACTGGTGAAATGTTGGAAGAACAACCTTCAGAACATGGCCAAAGAGCCCGAAAACCCCCACAACAACCAGCACCAGGAAATCTTGCATAAGCCTCTGCTTTTCAGCCTGCCCTACTTCACTTTGCGGTGAGAATGAAGCAGGAAAGAGGGGAAAGTGGGATGTTAGAAGACACAGGTGTTTAGAAGAATGTCAGGACATATGGAAGTAAATACACCATGTTGTCCTGCCCATAGAGGACAAGAAATGGGAGACACGCAGCAACTCATAGACCCTAAGTTACAAATAAAGACGAGGAAGTGGTTTTCACACATCACCTCTGTGTGTGACATGTCTTTCTGTCTTTTCTCACAAAATTATCTTGCATGCTTGGGGAGCTTTTCTCCCCCCCCCCTTCAGTGCTATGGCGTATAGGAGAACAGTCTGAGACCAGCCAATTTTACACATTCGGATCAAGATCACCAAATGGGTGGTACACTGAGGAATGTGGAGGGGGAGGGAGAAGGAAACCAACTTTCCTAAGTTCTCTTCAAAGATGACAGAACATGGGGTCTTGAGAAGGGGAAGGGAGAAGGGATTCCAGACTTCAAGAATCAAGATGGTGCAAAGGCTATTAGCCAGAGTTCTCAAGAACTTTTGGACATACAGTAGTTACTGAATTGGACTCTTTTCACTTAGCTTGGAATACCAGTAAGAACAACAACAGTGTTCTGTCAAGTTGATTCTGACTTATAGAGACTCTTTCCATGACTTTCTAGGCAGAGAACAGACAGGAGTGGTTTATTGTTCTGTTCTCCTGGATGTACTTCTCAGACTCTGCAGCTTGCAAAAGGCTACACAAGCTGGCCCTTCTCCCATGAGACAAAATGGAGAACTGAGCTTCCAACCTCTCTGGTTCTGCAGCCAGATACCTAAGCCACTGAGCTATCCAGCTAGCATGTATTGGCTATAGGTAAAGGCAAAGGTTCCCCTTGACATTTAGTCCAGTCATGTCCGATTCTAAGGCACGGTGCTCATCCCTGTTTCCAAGCCGTAGAGCCAGCGTTTGTCTGAAGACCATTTCCATGGTCACGTGGCCAGCGCGACTAGACACGGAATGCTGTCACCTTCCCACCGAGGTGGTACCTATTTATCTACTTGCATTTACATGCTTTCGAACTGCTAGGTTGGCAAGAGCTGGGACAAGCGACGGGAGCTCACTCCCTTGTGTGGATTCGATCTTACGACAGCTGGTGATCTGACCTTGCAGCACAGAGGCTTCTGCGGTTTAACCCGCAGGGCCACCATGTCCCTTTTGGCTCTAGGGAGAGCAAAAAATAGGCTGGAGTATTAACTATTTCTCTTTCCTCTGTTCTTCTTTGGGCCACCCCTACCTTTGGGAAGAGTAAAGCAATTGCCAATGACTGGGGACACCAGGACCAACCACCCTGCTTGTTCTTTGCTACAATCTGGCAAATCTTGCTGTCCCTTCCACCCAATGAAGGCTTCCTATCCTCAGGTTCAGTGGAGGGTGCTCTCCGTCAACAGTGTTGATGTAAAGATTAAATGTTTGGCGGTTTCATTTCTGTGCATAGCCTGGAATGTCAGTAGCAGCTTGTCCTATGCTTCCAGCAACAAAGCATTGTGGGCTGGCCCTTCCTTATGTTAATTTATATGAAATCACAGTACTTTTCACTTGGGTTTCCCACCTCCCATCACCTGCTTTCCATGGAGATCTTCTTTTCATCTTGCATCAGGACCTTTCACGCAAAAATATCATCCTTCTGTTTTTATGTAATATCCCACAGAGTTTGGGAAGGTGATGCTGTCCAGAAAGTGGAATGCAGCAGACATTTAACTTCAAGCCAATGGCAGTAGGAACTGAGAAAAAAGGAAGAGTAGAACATTCTTCTAGAGGGTCAGACTTGTCCAGACAAAGTATTTATTTCCCCCTTAAATCTTGGGTTCTGTATTTAACATAAATTCCCCCCAGCTCCAGATCACATTCTTCCCATCATATTTTGTTCTAGTTTCCTTAAAAATCATGTTTCTGCATTTCCTATTGCCATCTAAGCCTCTGATTAAAATTTATACTATTTTATACCAAGGATGACATTAGCACTATGGCATTTCCAGTGGAGCTTTCTGTGGGAGTGGCATTCTTCAGTCTATACATCCTTATGGATTAAAGAGCTGAATTAAGAACATTCCCCTCTCCTATCAAGAGCATAGACTAGCACCACAATTCATTCATTCATTCATTCATTCATTCATTCATTCATTCATTCATTCATTCATTCATTCCATTTCTATCCCACCCATCTAATGCTGGGGCAACTAACAACAATTAAAATACCACAGTCCAATGCCACTCTTAAAAAAACAAACAAATCTGCATTACTGCAGTATTATAGGGGGTGAAATACAATTCAAAGTTATGCCAGTGTAAATATCCAATTGCCCGGTGCTACTGATGCGCTGGCAGGAGTACTTCATAGCACTTCTGGCCCAGGGCTATCGTAATTCCCAGCATGTACAACGTCAAGTTGTACCTGCATAGTTGCGCAACTGGATTATTATCGATATGACAACTGAATCACTGCAGGATGGAAAGGCGCTCTCTCTAAAGTCTCCCACTGGGACTCCACTCTCACTTTGCCTGCACCTCCCGTTTCCTGTTGGAGCATCTCTCCAACAGAAATGCTGCCTGGATCTTTCACTGGACCTTCCTTGATCTTGCTGCTGTTGGTAGCCACACCCAGGGGAGACAAAGGAGGCCTCAAGCAAGATGCAAGCAGAGTCTAAGTGTTACTAATAAATAAATAATAGATATATTGTTCTGGCACTATTTTTGACACATCTGACTCCTTCTCATCCATCCAGGAAGGAGAATTTGACTGCTCTGCTGCTGGGCAGGTTCGGCCCTCCTGTTCCTCTTTCTTTCTCCCCCCCCCCCCACTCCATGCCACATGTTGGAGGAAGCCAACAAACTGAAGATACTGTATTTCTGCTGCTTGGCTTGTCCAAGAGAAAACTGACTCGGCTCTTTTCAAAACCTTTGCTGGTGTCTGTCTGTTTCCTAGTGGCACTCTAGCCTGCAGAGGAAGATGGGGGCAGGAAGGAAGGAAGAGAAAAGCAGGGGTATCTCAAATCATGTTTGAACATGGACATGACAAGCGATGATGAGAAACACCAAGATGTGTGACGCTGGGTGAGGAAAAAGAAGTGATGCGGCGTGCAATCAGTGGCATTTTTGGAACAGCCCTTAGACAAAAAGCTCCATTTACTGTCTTGCTGGAGGAGATGTTGATTACTTTGGCATTTGCTCTCCAGGAATCGAAGGCAACGTGTAAATTTGTTGCCTTCCTGTAGCCTCTCTGGTGTGCTGCTTGTGTGTGTATAAATCATTCCCCATATTTGAAAGAAACCACATTTCCCTGGTCTCGCTCTCTCACGCAGAGGAGAATAAACCCTGGAACGCTGACCCTGAAATTTGTCACTGTTCGTAAAAAAAGGAATCAGTGGTGGTTAAGCCTGGTTTGAGGAGATGGGAAAACAGACTTGGGATTCCCAGAGGAAGATGTTGTGAGAAGTAAGGATCTTATCATTTCCCCACCATGCATTCCTGGTGTCTTCTTATGTTTCTCGAAGTGGGAGCAGTCACTAAGAACCAAAAATGTTAGAGTCAGCATTGCTGGGAATAATCATTGTAAGACAATCCAGTTATGGACTGAAGTCACTGACTGAGCAGGCGCCTGCTTAGAGGAAGGCATGAGGAGACCCCAACTGTCCTAGAATAACTTCTTGGTTATAAGCCAGGATCCAGTTCATCACCATGTCTTATAAAGTCACACAGGTATAACTTTGCAAAGCATTATGCCCAACCAATGTAGACTGTGTGATTCAATCACACAATCGGCTGTGTGGTTCCCATCACAATCAATTGCGCAATACACTGGTGAAAGTGCTTCATGAACAGCATGCCTGCCTTAGTGTTATTGTAGCTACTGTGGGTGGAACACCGAATGCATAGATCTGAAGTCTGAACTTGACATTCAAGTAGAAATGGTCTTGGGTAATGACATCAGTATGATCCCCAGTGTGGTGTAATGGACAGAGTGTTGGACTAGACACCTGGGTTTGAATCCCTGCGTGGCCATGAAAATTCATGAGAACTAGTAAAAGCACTCCTTAAATTCCTCACTTACTTTAAAAGTCCTATTAGTGTTGTTTTAAGTCTGTTCTGATTTGATGGCACGTAGCATACCATGGAATCCCACGCTGGAATTAAGATTGCCAGAAGAAATATCAACAGCCTCAGATATGCAGATGATACCACTCTGATGGCAGAAAGTGAGGAGGAATTAAGGAACCTTGAAATGAGGGTGAAAGAGGAGAGCGCAAAAAATGGTCTGATGCTCAACAGAAGAAGAAGAAGAAGAAGAAGAAGAAGAAGAAGAAGAAGAAGAAGAAGAAGAAGAAGAAGAAGAAGAAGAAGAAGAAGAAGAAGAAGAAGAAGAAGAAGATGATCATGGCCACTGGTCCCATCACCTCCTGGCAAATAGAAGGGGAAGATATGGAGGTAGTGACTGATTTTACTTTCTTGGGCTCCATGATCACTGCAGATGGTGACAGGAGGCCCCAAATTAAAAGACACCTTCTTCTTGGGAGGAAAGCACTGACAAACCTCAACAGCATCTTAAAAAGAAGAGACATCACCTTGCCAACAAAAGTCCGAATAGTCAAAGCTATGGTTTTTCCTTTAGTGATGTATGGAAGTGAGAGCTGGACCATAAAGAAAGCTGACCGCCAAAGAATTGATGCTTTTGAATTGTGGTGCTGGAGGAGACTCTTGAGAGTCCCCTGGACTGCAAGGAGAACAAACCTATCCATTCTAAAGGAAATCAACCCTGAGTGCTCACTGGAAGGACAGATCCTGAAGCTGAGGCTCCAGTACTTTGGCCATCTCATGAGAAGAGAAGACTCCCTGGAAAAGACGCTGATGTTGGGAAAGTGTGAAGGCAAGAGGAGAAGGGGACGACAGAGGATGAGATGGCTGGACAGCGTCTGCGAAGCAACCAACATGAATTTGACCCAACTCCGGGAGGCAGTGGAAGGCAGGAGGGCCTGGCCTGCTCTGGTCCATGGGATCACGAAGAGTCGGACACGACTTAACGACTAAACAACAACAACAAGCATAGCATAATCGCATCAAGGAAGCTAAGAACTAAGACACGGTGGGTTGAATACTAAATACTGTTGCGTCAGACACATTATAAATCTTAGTTCCACTTTCATGGATGGAACACACTCATATCATTCCTGCCTCACTTCTTTTTAATATTTGGTTCAGGAAATGAAGTGGAAAAATGGCGGTGAGGACAGGGAAGTTTTTCAGCATCTTTTGGTTATTTTCTACTCTTCTGATCATCCTTGACATACTTTTGAGGGACAGCTGAAAAAAGCATCTTACATGCTGTAGTCGTGAAATGATGAGGGTGGAATGTCATATGCTTCAGCTGTGGGTTTATGCTGTAACTTGTGAATGTTGAGGTGATGACAGGGTGCATGGAGGAAAATAACCTTCGTTCCTTTTTCTCGCTTTGAGCACCAACCCAAAGGGCTAAAGTAACGACCAGCCATAAGCCTGGTGGTTAATTAGGGTTGCACTATAAGCCTGCCTATAGCCAGCATCTTATGGAGGCTGGGAGTGCTGGACTGGGAAGCACCACATTTAGGTCTCATTGAAACATATTGGGTGACTCAAATTTGACAACTGTCTGTCAGCCTGACACACCTCTCAAGCTGCTGTTGTTCTTGTTGTTGCTGCTGAGAGGATGAAATGAGGAGAGAGCTGTTCTGAGCTCCATTTGAGTGGAATATAAATAAATGTTGCTAATCCGTTGAGCCTCACAAGACTGCCCATGTGACTTTTAAAGCAAAGCAAAAGCAAAGTGTGCTGCTTTTATACCTCCCCATAGTGCTTCAAGCACTCTCTGGGCAGTTTACAAGTTAATTATGCAGGCTACACATTCCGGAAAGTCTTCAAAACATCCATTCTGATCCTGTTTTGCAAAAGTTTTGTGGATTATCCTGTCGTTCTTCAAAACAATAGCAACACTGTTGGGGAGTTTGACTACATCCATGGCAAAACTTTTCAGTAACCTCAGAGGCACCAATCAACAGGACCTTGAAGAAGCACCTTTGGTTTATTTCTAGAGAGAAACTTGAGTTCTATACTTGACAGTTGATCTTTCTGCTGATTACTCAAAGAATTTTTGTTCTGAAGTCATAGTGGGCCGCATGATTGGATGTTCTGATTGTCTCCATCCCATTAAGTGTAGTGTGTGCAATATATTGATTGGTGATCCAGACCGACAATGATGGTTCAAGACATGTATCATTGGATTAACTAAGCTCCATATATGTTGAATACTGGCCCACAGGATCCCAACAATCAAAGCATTACAAGGGGTACCACTAATTCTGGAGTTGTCTGAAGATCTTCTTTCTTTCCTTAAATTATTTTACACTGTCTTTCCCCTTTAAAAGGGACCCAATAATTTTTTTCAAGACTTCTTGCCTTGAAAAAGTTCATTATTGGAGAGTATGTCCAATAACGTGGTGGCGCTGTAGGGACGTGGTGGCGCTGTGGGTTAAACCGCAGAAGCCTGTGCTGCAGGGTCAGAAGACCAAGCAGTCGTAAGATTGAATCCACGCGACGGAGTGAGCGCCCGTTGCTTGTCCCAGCTCCCGCCAACCTAGCGGTTCGAAAGCATGCAAATGCGAGTAGATAAATAGGTACCATCTCAGTGGGAAGGTAAACAGTGTTCCGTGTCTAAATCACACTGGCCATGTGACCACGGAAAGATTGTCTTTGGACAAAACGCTGGCTCTATGGCTTGAAGAGCGGGATAAGCGCCGCCCCCTAGAGTCAGACACGACTGGACAAAAATTGTCAAGGGGAACCTTTACCTTTACCTTTATGTCCTCAAAGAAGAAATCATAACATTGCCTCAACCTCATCCCAATCTTAAAATACTGAATAGACGGTATTGTGTTTGCAAATGTTGGAATTCCCCTTCAACAGTGTTTCTGGAACCCTGCGGTGTATTTTTTTTTAAGGCTTTCTATGTTATGCGACTATGAATGCATTATTTTATATGATGGCATGATGTCACAAGGAGAACCAATAGGATGTTTTTGTCTACAAAATGGGTGAACACAGTGCTAACAGATCTTGTGTACACTCTAAGGCCTGTATGATGCTTTGTATTGATTTCTGATGTGGTCCAAAGTGGCCTTATTCAATTTGAGCTGAGCCCATAATTCTGAAAACCAAATGTCTATAAATTTTTGCTGCCTCGCTGAAGTATGTGAAATTGAAGCTATCATAAAGAGTAGAGTGAACTTGCCAAAGTTCAGGCAACTACCTTCTGAATTGCATGCTAGGCACTTTTAATCTTTTTTTTAAACAAAACAAAACAAAACACAAAACACAATTGTTGAAGGCATGGGTTGAGTGCTCAGTCCTGCACATCCATACTGCTTTTGTGCTTTTACTATTTCCTTCACCTTCCTTAGAAAATTCACCCCTTTGAAAATTCTGAAGGGAATAGTTGAGAAACTGTACACATAGGTAGGGATAGGCTGGTAAACTCAATGTAAATGGTGCAGTGAATCCCAGTGTTTTTTTTTTTTAAGAAGTGTGCAGCGCATATATTGCCCCATAATGCTTAAAGCACTCTCTGGGCAGTTTACAAGTGTAAAGTGAAGTGCAGTGAACCCAATGTGGGATTTTGTCTTTATTTGAAAAGAACTCTCCAAGGTGCTGAACCAATTTTGGAAGCAGAGCTCAGTGTCCTATAAAGTTCAGAGAAAAGCCTGAAGGGAACCCCTTGTTCCTGTGATGTCAAAATTACCAGCATCCCCACCCCAAGGCTGAAGGGAACCAATTTCCTGGCTGACAGCTTCCTATCAGCCCATCTCCCACCCCTAGCAGCTATGGGCTTGATAAGTTCCATACCCCAAAACTGGGACAAAATACAGGTTAAGTCCGGTGGCAATGCATAGGAGAAACTTTTCTGTTGTGGCCCCCAGTGCATAGAACACCCTGGAGATCAGATGTTTTGCCTCTTTGCAGGTAATGCTCCACAGTGGATCAAAAACTAGATTTCTTTCAGCAAACTTTCTATCATTCCTGCTGCTTAGATTTTTTTTTAAAGGTCATTTCTAGAGTATTAATTTAAGTGGCTTATGTATCTGGTTGTTGGAAGTTCAGTTCCCTACTGTGCTAGTATAGCCAGCCTCCGTGGCTTTGGGCAAGCTGCACAGTCTCAGAAGCACTCCCCGAAGAAGGGAATGGTAAACTACTTGTGTATTCTCTTTCTGGAAAACCCTGAAAAGGGTCATCATAAGTCAGTATTGACTTGACGATGCAGGTTTATTAACTTAAGTTGAGCTCTCAAGATGTTTCCTGTGTTATGTTCACCTTTGTCTTACTTCTTGAAAAGACATTGGTACAGATGTAGTTACTTACCAGTTATTTTTTAATTGATGATTGGGTAGCCACATTGGGCTCAGACCTTTTATGACCAAAAGCAGTTGTATTTTCCCAAACAGTGCATACAGTTTTATGATCTTCCCTAGTTAAGAAAGAGGAAGCATAAAAGGGGAAACTTGACCAACCATCTCTGTAGAAATGAATTTACGTCTGCTTTTAATTATAGCAAGAATGGGAATCATGACACACTTCAGATGTTTTACGCTGAAATCTCCATATTTTTTCAATCACTTTCCATGTCTTGTAATTTTTTTTTTAAAAAAGGGTGGACATCTGTCACCAGGATGCCTGTCTGCAAATGATACAGATTTGCATTTTTGACAGCTTGGAAAAGTCATTTTTAATGAAATTTCCTAAATATCCAAGCAAGCATTCGCACTGGTCTTGCTGGATGGGGGAAAATACTGGAAGCTACAGTTGTTTAAGAGAGCATCACTCTTCTTTGACACATTCGCCCACTTCTTGAGCCAAAGCGATCCAATCGGCTGGGTTGGACAGAAGTCATTTCCCAAAAATTGAGAACTGTACACAGAGTTGTTGGCTTTATCCTCTTCCCTCAGCATCCTCCATCCTCTTACTTTGGAGCTTTCCTCCAGTTTAAATTCCAACAGTTGCAAAGGATGATGACGCAGATACAGCAAGACATCCTTAAAATGGGTTTTGAGGAAACAGATCAATCAGAAAAGCAGTGAAATGGGCAAAACACCAAAAGGCTCAATAAAAGTCTGGTGAGTACATCTGGGTAGATTACAGGGCTGGCCCTACCACTAGACAGAGTGAGACAACTATCTGGGTAGTCAATGAAGGAAGGTGGGGATTGGTGAAATGTTTTAGGAGGTTTGACTAGCCCAAGCATTAAACAGAGTAAAGCAACCATCTTAGATATCTCAGACGATTGCCTCCTGATCTTCTAGAACTTATCCAAGAATTTGCTTCGTTGGCTGATGGAATGGAATTCGCAACATGGCCTGCAGTGGCTAGATTACCTTGTTTGTCCTGTTCACCAAGGGATGGGGTGGAATCCTTGGGACAATAAACAGAGGCCCAGCAGAGAAAATCAGGCTCAAAAAACCCAAAGCTAGAGTCAAAACACAGTCCAATCCAACACAAGCTGAGCAGGGAAAGTCCAACAATACAGTCAAGTTGGTCCAACAAAGCTTTCTCAGCAGCGGAGTCCACAACAAGAGTGAGGATACAAAAGATTCAGAAGTAAAAACCAAACCAGTGACCAGCAGTTTCCAGCTAAGGGTTTATCTAGGAGGGTCTTAGAGATCCCACCTAGTGCTCAGCTGTAAACAAGTGGCCACCTGGTACAGGTATACAAGTACCCTGGTTTCCCTGGGAGTAAGAGCTTTCTTCCCCCGGAGACTAGGTGCTCCCAAGGAGACTCTTTCTCCTGAGGAGCCATTTCCCAGAGATATACACTTCATCTGAGTTTGTGTATTCATCCTCCATTGCTAGATAGAGAACCTGCTTCATCCTCTGGTTTAGCCATAGAGCCATTAATAACTACTTGTTGAGGTTTTGGGACCTCTGACATTCCAGGGCCTACAGGACTTGTCAGTTCTACCCCCATGTCACATTCTGGGGTTCTGGTTCATCCTTGCTGGAGGATTCTTTTGGAGAAAAAGAATGGCAACTGCTCCCTCAATATATAAATTAAGGATTCTAATGTTTATGGTGGTTCCCAGCTCCCACGATCCAATCTGGAGGCCAATTCAGGGGTTTGGGGTGCATCACAATTTCCTCTGGAGCAGTTCATGATCCATCAAATTCAATTCATGCTCCTGATATCTGTCAGCTTGTAAGCTGTCCCTTGAATCGAATCAGAAAACCAAAATGGTTGTAACTTTTCTTTTGCACTGATAAAGATGAAAATTGCCAATGTGATAGCTCTTAAAAATGTAAGTAAGCTTGCAAACTTTCAGACATCTAGCATCAGGCATTTGCACATCTTGCCATTATGCTTTGATCTGAACCGCCTGCAAATTAATCAAGCCAATTTAGTTTCATTTAGAATTCATGATTTGGCTGAATCCAATGCACAGCCCTACTGATATGACTAGAAGCCCAGCCAGGTTCTGATTACAGAAGAGTAGAGAAGACACCATTGCATCTTCTGCTTCAGAGAGATAAATGCTGTGGGCCAATCCTGGTTGAAGGATGGTCCTACGTGTGCCTGGTGACTTGGCCTCAAGATAGGTTGTGGGTGGTAGAAGATGCCATATCGTTATCATCACTGTGCAAAAAAGGCTGAACTTCCAGTATGGCTGGGTTTGTATCACTAAAGATTAGAAAGCCATGTTGCTCTCTATCTCAGGCAGCAAAATATCCTGGCACTGTCTTACTGTACTGCTACTGGCAATTTCCCTCCCGTATTTCCCTGGTCAAACAAGTTCTGATGGCAAATACCAGACTCAGAAGAAGAACCACTTACTTGTTTATGCCTAGCTGAAAGAGAAGTATGATATCAACATTTGCAGGAAGAATCATTTCGGGAGCTCCTGAAGCTGATAGGAAAAACAAAGCTTAGAAAGGATAACTGCTCATGCTCTTGAAAAGTGACAAAGTTAATGCTGTTGTTTTAAAAAATAAGATGGCCAAACCAGACCTCCTGCAGAGGATCTTAATGCCTCTGCAGGTATTTATTTATTTATTTATTTATTTATTTATTCATTCATTCATTCATTCATTCATTCATTCACTCACTCACTCACTCACTCACTCACTCACTCACTCACTCACTTACTTACTTACTTACTTACTTACTTACTTATTCATTCATTCATTCACTTACTTACTTACTTACTTACTTACTTATTCATTCATTCATTCATTCATTCATTCATTCATTCATTCATTCATTCATTCATGGATGTACTTATTTATTTGGCTTTTATACTGCCCATCTAGATGAATCTACTCCGGGCTTCTACCTGCATGCCCTTCTACTTGCCTCCGTGTGGTCTCCTCTTATCTTAGCTGTCATGTTTTTCACTACCACTGCAACCACAACTGGCAGAATCAATGACAATAGAATGGGCATACAAAGGGTGCACTTCACCCCATTCTGATTCTTTGTAGAGGGAAAACTGGAAGTCCAATTGAATCAAGTCAATTTAAGATCATGTATTACTTGACCCTCATTTTTGGAAGAAGGTGGGGGGAACTTGTAGACATGGTTTATAGGACTTTCAGCCTCCAGGGATTACATGAAATTAAGATGTCATGGCTCTTCCAGGCAGAAAAGCAGCATGAATTGCTTAATATGGATTTATCTTGATATATTAGCTACTAAAGATGCAAGAGAAAGGGAGATGGCTAACTTAAATATGTGTGTTATTTCTGATGCAATTTCCATTGGTTATCTGTCCTTCGGCAGAAGGTGTGGGATATCCTGTGTCATTGGGCTCACGCTACAGGAAGCCGGATTTAGGCTGAATATCATAAAAACTTCTTAACTGTTAGAGTAGTACAACAATGGAACCAATGACCGTGGGAGGTGATGAGCACTCCAATAGTGGAGGCATTCAAGAGAAAATTGGACAATTATCTGTCAGATCTGCTTTGAGTTGGCTCCCTGCATTGAGCAGGGAGTTGTACTCACTGGCCTTAGAGGTCTCTTCCAACTCAACTGTTTCTAGGATTCTACGGGAAAACAGAATTCTTAACTTTGTCTCTGCAGTACAAATTCCAAGAGGTTAACCTTTATCCTAAGTCACTCACATTCTACAAACAGCGTCAACATCCCCTGAGCAGAACCGAGAAAGTTGTCTGTCTGGCACAGGTATTGGCCTTCATCTTTGGAGGTCAAATTGACAAGTTCTAATATTTCATCTGTGAGCTTCTCCAACATTGGATTGATCCAAACTGTTGTAGCTGGAGGGTTGCCATCTGCCTTGCAGAGTAGCTGTAATGAGTCACCTTCTTGAACCACCAGGTGGGAGCCATTGACCAGAGAGACTGTCACCCTGGGGAAATCTGTAATCATAATATAGTTCAGTTATGTCCATGAAAAAACCAATGGACTCTTCATAGAACCTCAGTCTTCTGTACCCTAAGGCTGTCTCTTACCTTGAATGAGCGGTGGGTCCCTTTCAAAAATCTGGGAAATGCTGAACGTTGCAAATCGTGGAGGGTCTGAAACAGGCATATCAACATTTGATTAGACGCCATATTTCCTAGCCCAGTCACATTCAAATGTTTTCAACTACAGCTCCTATTTTCTCAATCCAACATGGCTAGCATTGAGCAATGGTGGACGATGAGGCCAAAATATCTGTGGACTCAAGACTGAGAAAGAGAAAAATAAGCTTTGTGAGTCACCAATGGTTATGAAAGGAAGTTTTCTTTCCCTTTTCTGCACACATTGTGTCTGTACTCCAAGATCATATAATATGACATCTGAACATTTAAAATATTGCAGCATTATAAGGATGGTTCAGGATGTCTGCATTCTAAACCCATCCTCTCCAAGCAAATACACTTCCAGAAAAAACAAATGTCTACTTACCATTTTCTGTACTTGGAATAAATTCTGTAAATCGAGTGTTGCAAATATTTAATTAATTCGTAACTTATTCTACTTCTATCATTATTTCCGTATGGATGTAAGTCCTCATACACTAAATAGGATTTCCCCTCCTTGCCATAGGATGGTAAATTTTTATGAGCATTTGCTCATGACTATTTTTATAGATTCATGTAAATGCACAAAATCAAGCAAATATGGTAACTGTGTGTGCTTGGCCAGAACAGATAGTAGAGACGTTTTATACAAGATGTTTTATATATTAGTACAGAGACCTGTACAAATCATAGCATGGAGGGGGAAAGCACATATCAAGGACTCCTGATGATGGGATGTTATCTTGCAAAGACCTGATAATCTCTATATTGAGGCAGACTGTCTCCACTAAAAATGAGAGATTGGCTAAATAACTTCACATCAATTAGATTTTTTAAAAAAAATTGATTTCAAGGAGCAACTGAAAAGGAAGAATATTGTGGATGAAAACTAGCAAATAAAAGGGTCTGTCTTTGGAAAGCTAAACACTATGCATAAACAATATATGTGTAATAGCCCTGAAGACCTGAAACACATACAAGATTGGTTGTGGCGCTGTAGTGAACCACCTAGAATAAGGAAGAAGAATTAATTAGCAAGAAAACTGCAGCTGTGTTTATTTCTAGAAGTCCAAGAAACTGAGAAAAATAGGACCCCCATATACATGGATGCTGAAAAATGGAGATTATAGTGATTTAAATAGCGAACACTGTACAAAGCATGGTCTCCAGCTCTCTCTCTATTGACTAGTTCTGGTAACTTCGTCTTTTTACATTTTTAATATCTTCAGACTGCGGATAAGTGAATCAGTGGATACTGATCCCACGGAGAAGGGGGTCCCACTGTACTCAACTGTGGAAGAATGCAATTATCAAGTGCTGCAAAAATTAAGCAAGCGTGCTTTCTAATGCTATTGCAGGTCAGATACATATCATGAACATCTTTAGACAAAGGCCCCCAAATAGACTACGTAGCTCCTTACATTGCACTATTAGGTGGATAGTCTCTGTGGCTGAGCCAAAGTCATTTTCTGCCTGGCATTTATACTTTCCAGCATCCTTCGATGTGGCTGAAGAAATCTCATAGGCGTTCTCATTGCCCTGCTTGGGAATGCCGATACTTTCTTTGTCCTTCTTCCAAGTCAAGGTGAGGCTTGGCCTGCCCTTAGCTGTACAGAGCAGCCTAACTGTGTCACCTTCCAGGGCCACCTTAGCACCCAAATCTCTTTTCCGTGAGGATCCTGCAAGAGAAATAGGACTGCATCATAATACTCATATTATAACTGCCTGCTTTTAAGTCAGACCCTCCAGATACTAAGCTGAACATGTTATCGATTCTATACTACACAGAACTACTAGCTTTAAATTACTGCGTATGATCAAAACTAAATTAGAGAGTACTTGTGTGGGTGGGTGTTAGGGACAACCACAGGGGAGAGTGAACAGCGAAGAGACGTTAGCAGGGTCACACGGCTTTCTATAGATTTTTCTACTTTTTCCCCCTTCCCTTCTTTGACATTTCCCAACCAGTAAAATGTCCACAGTGTTTTCTTGTGAAATCCTAAAGTCTAAACCGTGTAATAGATCAGATCCTGCACAGAAATTGGATGTTTTTCTCCCCATGATTCCTTATCCATCCTACTTGACAATTTCACTCTAGCTAAGGCAACCATTTGAAATTGACTAGGAGCCTGAAATTGACAAGAGCAGCCGAGAGGTACAGAAATCTGGTGGAGGGTATTCCCTCAGGTTCCTGCCAACCTAGCAGTTCGAAAGCACGTAAAAATGCAAGTAGATAAATAGGTACCACCTCGGTGGGAAGGTCACAGTGTTCCGTGTCTAGCCGTGCTGGCCACGTGACCACGGAAACTGTCTTCGGACAAACGCCGGCTCTACGGCTTGGAAACGGGGATGAGCACCGCCCCCTAGACTCGGACACGACTGGACAAAAATTGTCAAGGGGAACCTTTATTGCTTCTGGAACAAATCACCCAGGACTGTCAGACTTAATCTTGCGCAGAAAGTCCACAAGAAAAGATGGGAGCAAAACTTCAGCATTCAGTATTTATGCCTGCTGCTGCTCTCAAAGACCTCTCACTTTTCACAGGGATCCAGGAGGGATTCTCTGCTGGGACAAAATATAAAAACAAATCACCTACAGCTAAACAATTCTTGAGTATTCATTGCACCCATCTACTTTCTACTTGGTAATACATGCTCCAAACATTGAGCTTCTACAGCCGTTCTTGATTTTTTTCCAAGTGCCCAGAGATATACTGAACTGGAGAAGCAGTAAGAGAGTAGAGGTGTATATAAGAAGGTTCAGAGTTTCAAGTCTCACCAGGCGTTTGAGAATTTATTATGACCACTTTGATTTTCACATCCTGAGGTCCTTCTGAAACATACAAAGGGGGAAGGGTGAGCATATGGAGTGGATTATTTGCAAAATAAATAAATAACAATGGCATGCCGTCGAGTCAATTCTCATTTATGGCAACCCATTTCAGGTTTTTCTAGGTAGAGAATACATGGAAGTGGTTTGCCAATTCTTTCTTTTGGGAGCATCCTGGGACTGTTCAGCTTGCCCAAGGCTACACAGGATGGCTCTTCTCCCTGGAGACACAGTGGGCAATTGAACTCCCAACCTCTACTTATTCCATTGAGCTATCTAGCCGAGGCAAAGAAGCAGTCCTGAAACCAGCCAAAATCAGGGAGCTGGACAGGGGACAGATTGGTTTTGTCCTCAGTGTGGAAGGGATGGTCACTCTCGAATTGGCCTTCTCAGCCACACTAGTGGCTGTTCCAAGACCTCTGTTCAGAGCATGTTACCATAGTCTCTCGAGACTGAAGGATGCCTACTTCATCCAGTCAGCAACGTTGCTTATTGGCAAAACCAAGAGCAACACTGGAAAAAAAAGATGCTGACAGTTTCAGAGGAAGAGGCTGCTGAAGGATGGGATGAAGGGATAAGGGTTGCGTAGAACTCAAGAAGGAAGAAGATAGATGATCCTTGCTTGCTTGATTGCTTGCTTGCTTTTGCCATAGCCTTTGGGATTTTGAATGCTGTTCCAAGGAAAACATGCCTGGTGCCGATCCTACTCTCCTTTCAGTGCCAAGATGAAATCTTTCCCCCAAACATTTCCTACTGTCTGCTTGTGAATTTCGTTGTATGGTATACTGTGTATATACTTACAATGACAATAAATTATATTATTATTATTATTATTCTTAAGTATTTTAGCATGTCAACATTTTAAAACATAAAATACCCAGAGTGTGGTGTCATAGATGCTGAGTTGCATCTTTTTGGGGCATGGCCAGGAATTATAGGCGATGTTCTCCAAAATATTTGGTGGGTACTGTTGCAGCGTTTTCAGTTTACGCCTAGGTCCCTCCAGCTGCACAGCAGAAGTGCGAGGCTTCACAGAGCAGAATAGCGTCAAGTTGCCCAGAATAGTCCATCTCGTTTTCTCATTAACTGGCACTTCTAGTCTCAGTAACTCGCTCTGAGACGTAAATAATAGAAAGAACAATAACTATTTTCTTTACTGACAGGGGTGAACTGATTAAAAAAGCAAACTGACAAACGGACCTCAACAGACTTAAAGAGAGAAAGAGGTGAATTCAGAATGAGTTGTTTGTGTTGGATAGATTGACAGTCACTCCAGCCCAAAAAGGTCCCTACCTCCCACACCTTCTCCAGGCAGCGTGCGAGGTTATAAAAACTCCCAACATGTACCACTGCTGCACTGGCTACAATCAACTATCTGTTGAGCCCACAAATGGGCTAAATAATGGGTGGGGTGAAGAACTAACTGGTTCCAGATCCCAGCCTCCTCTAGTGTTCAATGGCAGAACCACAGAGTTCAGCCAGGGTGAGGTAGACCTAAGTAACATTCAACACCCCTAAGCTAGGAGAGGAGAAGATTCAGCATAACATCAGCTCCCCTAGTGTTAGCTCAGCTGGCCTTCAGCTGTCTCAACTACTTAGGATCACAACCCTTAACCCATTAGATGGAAATTACTTGCCTGTCACAGAAACATGAGGTGATGTGTATCCATACGTGGTAGAATAACTGAACTTTAAGCCCTTGTCCCCTATAATTCTGAAGTAATAGGACCCCTCGTCTTCTAACTGGGCTTCTGTAATGATGAAGGAGCAGTTCCCTTTGTTTGGATTTCCGGTCAAGTAGAAACGGTTCTCAGCAGATCTCTCAACCCGCTGTGCGTCGTCACTGGTTGCTACGAGAAGACCTTGAACACAGCCTCCAGAAATGGCTCCCTGAAAACAGTATTCAGCTCCTTCCTGGTTCTTCAGCCAGTAGGCAGAGAAGTCCTCATTCATGGAAGAGGAGTCACTTCTGTAGGTGAACTGACAGGGGATGTGCAAACAGCGTCCTTGCCACACAGAGAGAGAGGCAGGTGCTGTCAATGTGAAACCTTCTATCCCATTACTTTCTATACCTGCCAAAGGAAAAGAAATATATATTTTTTCAATAAGTGGACAGGTGACCATATAAAGTTAAAGTGGCACAGGTGAGGGAGTCCCATGAAATGATCAGCAATGCTTCTTAGAGTTATAGAGCTGGAAGGGACCCTATAGATCATCAAGTCCAGCCCCTATTGAGGAGGCACAGTGGGGAATCAAACTCCCAACCCCGGGCTCCACAGCTAGGGACCTAAACCACTGAGCTATCCGGGAGTTCTTGGAGGTTGAGGCTCTTGTACTTTTAATTATTGTGGGGGAAAATGTTTCAGCAGATACAGCTTGTCAATGGGTGTCATTGAAGGAGACTCTCCAGGAAGACAACGACTCTGAGCCTTCGTCACTTCTAGTAGACGAAGAAGCTTGAGAATGCATTAGGATATGACCCCGCTCTTCTTTGTCATTTCATTTATGGCTAAGCGTCTACTTTATTTGTCTTGGAGGATATGAGAAACAGCTGTTCAGGGCAGGATCTACCACCAGGAGTGGGAGTTTCCCCACCGCTCAAGAGGAACTGAGCTACAGCAAAGGCTATGTCTTCCAGAAAACCTTGGGTAATGACAGATTTGGCTCCTACTGACTGTTTTGCCCAGTCCATTGCCTGAATTTAATTTCTGCCTTGGTGGGTATAAGGAAAGATAGGTAACTTAGAGCATTGGTTCCACGCCAATCCAGAACTTTGTGTGCCAATTGAAAGGCATTGAATGGACAGTATGCCATAGATTCTCCATCGCAGCACTAGAGGGATCCCGAGATCATGCTATATATAGTATTCACTGTTAAAATAGTGTTTGCCATAATCCACATTTGTCAGCATCGGGGGGGGGGGGCTTGGAACCAAGATGTACAGAGACCCTACTAAACATCTGTAGAGATATAACCGGGTGTAATCCCCACCTCTGGCTACTTCTCCATGCTTCCAATCTCCCCTTTGGAGCTTAAGCAACTCTAGCTGCGATGGCTTTTAATATTGGCTTCATCCCTTCCTCGTAAAGACTGCTGATGGATCCCAAGGTCTGTTCCTTCCCTTTCTTTTCTTTATATTTTGGTGGTCCTGAAAAGGTATCACCAAACTGCTGGTTTTGCTGAACGCTTTGAGATCACACATTCCATATATTAAATACTTCTTAGGAGACATAAGCTGGGAAGTTTTTGTTTCACTAGAATTGTGAAACTAAGCTGACACAGAGCTAGGTTATCTATGACAGTGGTCCCCAACCTTGGACCTCCAGATATTCTTGGACTACAACTCCCAGAAGCCTTCACCACCACCTCTGCTGACCAGGATTTCTGGGAGCTGAAATCCAAGAATATCTGGAGGCCCAAGGTTGGGGACCACTGATCTATGACATGTATTTCTAGGATTTATCCTCTGCCGTTCATCACACCTACCTTTGCAGAAACAGGCAGTTAGCATAGTCAATTTCATGAGCTTCGCCCAGATTGCAGATCTCCTGTAACTTGCCATTATTTAGAGTACGGGCACTTTTTTCTTGGATTTGAGAACTAGAAGAGAGACAAAAGATATGGCCATGAGAAGTCATGGGGTGGGGTGGAAATACAGACAATAAGGATGTTTGCATATACAAAATCTGATTTTAAAAATCATGCCAAAGTTCTAGAGTTTCAGGAAAGTGCTAGGCGAAGTCACCCCCCCCTTTAGTTGTAAATTCACCTGGAAGACCAAACTTACTATTAGTCAGCATGTAGCAATCACTTCGGGCAGAAGAAAGAGCTGCTTCTAGAGGTTGGTTCAATTCTTCAAAAAACAAAACAAAACAAAAGACCCAAAACTTTTGGTTTATGAATTTGGGATACGGTGCTTCTGTGTCCCTGATTTAAAATGCCAGGAAACGGCCCAGTATTGCTGCACAATATCTTGGCTCAGCAGAAAAAGGATGTGAAATTTTACACAACAAATGGCAATCTGAAAGCGGATGACACCAACAGGAACAATCAACAAGTGGTTTGTGTTTAGGTGTGAAGTGGTTTACGGATGGAAAAAGGAATTGGGTTCTAGGACTTCCCTCTGCTTGGTGTTTCTTGGCAGTGAGCACAAGAGGGTATTTGAAAACCATCTTGACTGCTGATGTTGGTGGCATCAACTTTCAGGCTCAGAACTCTTGAGGCAATGTTTACTGTAAGCACTAGAAAATATACAGAGCTGCTAACTGTTTTTCTAAACAGATAGAAATACTCTGAATATGCCTCATGAAACTACAGGCGACACAATGTGAAGGTACATAGCAGAATACTCCACTTTCTAGAGGACTTTCGCTGCATTACTTTCCTTAAAGCAAACCTGTCTGTTTCTGTGGCCCTTCCAATACACCTTCCTCACCTGCCCATGAAGTTGAAATGTATTAAAAATCTTGGTGGCAAGTTTGAACCAGTTTTACAACAAAACTACTGTTTCTGTCAATTGAAAGGCTTTTTTTTTTTTTTTGAGGACCAACATTTCAGCTCTTACAGTTTAGATTCTTTTCAAAGAAAAAAAAGTGGGTGAGGTCAACCATTCTCTTTCAAGACAAGCAAGATTGGTCTTTTCAATCTGTATAAGATATTTTAGATCTGGCGACATTTAAGGTTGCTTGGTTCTGCAGGGAGGGGAACAGTTTGAAATTTTAAAAAAATCCTAAGTCAAAAACCATTTGCCCAAATTTCACCAAATTTGGAACAGAGTAAGAACAGAGTATCTGCTTCATTTGTGCCAGATTTGGTGCTAATCTGAAGCCTGTTTTGAAGTATTTTCAGTAGCAGTTTTTTAAAAGTAACACCAATAAATAAAATCCACTATAAACACGTATCTTCTTTTGCTTTTAATGACATTGGAAGTGGTGATTCAACTTCATTTAAAGTTCTGGATCCCTCTGACCCCGCCTACTCAAAAAATGACAAAGTTACTTCAATTTTATATTTAATAGGAAGGGTTTAAAAAGTTATGTTTTTGGATTATAACCGCCAGCATCTCCTGCCAGCCTGGACACTATGGTCAGTCAGAAGATTCTGTGAATTACAGACAAATCAGGTATCTGCCCTAATTGTAGCTTTATAGAACTTAGTCAAAATTATTCTATAGATAATACATATGTTTGTTCAAAAGGACGAAGTGGTTCTAGGAAAGCAGATGTAACCCTGAACAGCTGATCAGTTTTAAAAGAAGTGAGTATTTCGTCTCCGTTTCTCCTGTGGCTGAGTTTTCCTTTTCCAGACCTCCATTGAGAATTCAGTATAAATGATTTTGAAGAAGATCTGCACCATAACTGTTATTGTTGCATAAATAGGCTGTTTGATACCTGTGGGCTCTGGAAACAGTAATGAAGGTGTGAAGAGGAAACAGTTAGAGCAGGGGGGAGAACTGGTTCTTGAAAAAAAAATCCATTCTCTACAGTTTTTCGATTTTTATCATGCTGAGATCCATAATATGGTTGTCCCGCAACACCAATGGGATTTCCCCATTTCCCACAAAAAATTTTTTAAAAGCCTTCTTGTTCCATCCTCTAATTGTTTTTATCAGTTTTTCACCCACTATTCCTCAAATTCTGTGCTACATTATGCTCCTCCTCACAAATCCTGCGTTGTGAAGATGCATGGCTCAGCAATTCTAACCATCCTGCACAACTTAGTGACCCTTCTAGTAAAACAACAACAAAAAAACCCAAAAAAAACACAACAACCACAAACTATTAGAGGACCCCTACAAGATTTACACACAAAAAAAAGGCCAGTGTGCTGCCATGGATCGGAGATCTTCTTTCATATCCTCACTTCACCATGGGAAACTACTGGTGTGTGTATGTATGGAACTGATAAAAACAGCTCCTTAAATATCTCGCCACTCTGGAAAGCCCTGTTCGAGCTACCATTTGGCACCGCTTCGCAGCACAAAACAAGCAACACAGAATAAATTCAATAAATAAAGCTGTTTCTAGTATGAAAAGCCCCTATGTTGAACTTCTTGTTACCGAAATGTAAAGGAGCCTCATAGGATGTCTCTCTCCCTCTCTCTCTGTCTCTCTCTCTGTGTGTGTGTGTGTGTGTGTGTGAGACACACACACACACACACACACACACACACACACACACACACACACACACACACACACACACACACACACACACACACACACACACACACAAAATAGGCAAACCTTATTCAGGACCAACATGGTTGAATACACATGGATACAAAACCAGACTTTTAAAAATTCAGTATCCAGTGCTCTAGCTTGAATACACAAAATCTGCCACTTGGAGATTTTCATCCCATATTTACCTCATATATTTTGCAAACTGTAATAGAAATGAAGTGAAACACAATTACAGTACCACCTAAATCTGCCATCATGATGATATTGGACCACCAAGGGGAACAAAGCTGCCAGGACGAAAAGATATGCAAATGTACTGATGGAAATATAATTTGAACGTCTTCCAATGATCTTCACCTTCTTCGTCCTCCATCTTTCCCCCTCCTCTTTATCAAACAATCCCTTGTCTTTTTCTTACAAACAAGACTTGAGTTTAACACATCAGACTCCTTTCCTATAGAACATCCACTGTTTTGCCCACCAAGAGACCCCAAATATTGGACAGGTGGGAAAGTGCAAGGATCCTGTGAAGCAGATGTTTTGCTTGGTGAATTTTCCACTGGAAGACACGAGGGACAGGGGCATAGCCTCTGTCAGCTACAACAGTGGAAACAAACTGCTAGCATCATCTTGCTTGTTCGTCCGGCCTGCTTTGCTGAGATGAAGATATTTTACAAATTCCTTCCTCCTTATTTTTACTTTGCGTGCTCCTCCTCTTGCTGCCATTTCCTTAGCCGGTAGCAAGCTAGCGCAGCAGCCGAAGTAACTTTCCCACATGCAGAGGCGTGGTTATAATAATGCCTAATTACTTTATTTTTAAACTTAAAGTTTGTTCCTGAATTCGTCAACCAGATCTGCATGCAGAGCCTTGTCTAAGTTTTCCCAAATCTTACATTTCTTTAAAAAAATCAGGAGTTTGAGGGTGCAATTACCTTTACCGAAGGAGGATGTGCTTCCTTGGTATCTCTAGCTCCTGGTTGCAACTTGAGTTCTGACAAGAAACTGGTAAAGATAGAAACAGGTGGGCACGGTAGTACAGAAGCATGGTACAGAAGCAGAGAAAATAGGAAGCAGCTCCAGAACTGCATTTATGAAAGGCTTCTGTGCATTGCTGTTTTTCTTCCCACTAATTTATTTATATAATGGTGGAAAGGGAAGTAGAAAGAAGATGGTCTAGCCCATCTGTGTTGAACAGCTGTTCTAGCCCATAACCATTTCTACACTGTCTTGGGGCCAATGGAATTTGTAGTTTCAAATATCCAGGAGGACGCTGCCTAGCCTATCCATGATGCAATCTCTGGCCACAATCCTGTCAGTTACGCCCACCTTTATTACAAATAAAACTATAAAGCCTTTCTCAAAATATATATGAAAGTTTGCAACAAGACCATGTCATGTACAGTGGTGCCTCGCTAGACAGTTACCCCACATGACAGTTTTTTCGCTAGACATTGACTTTTTGCGATCGCTATAGCGATTCGCAAAACAGTGATTCCTATGGGGGAATGTTGCTGAACAATGTTTGGTCCCTGCTTCGCAAACCGATTTTTGCTAGATGACAATTTGCTTTTCGCTAGACAATGATTTTGCTAGACAGCAATTTAAGTGGAACGGGTTATCATCATCTTGCAAGGCACCACTGTATTGCAAGACAGGAATCCAGGAGCAAAGGGGATTCTTGCCAAATGCACTGAAGGACTGGGTCGCCAGAGTTTTGAAGAGAGAGGGCACAATATGAAAGGCAAGCCAGACATCTGCAGAGGTGGTTCATGGATAGCACCAGCCACTGCACCCACTGCACCCACTGTGGCAATTCCAGTTGCTTTGTCACTCCACATAACCTAAAAAGAAACAATTCCAGTTGCCACGACTCAACGTCCAGGTAACCTCACCTGGGGGGCTGAAAATCTTCACAGATATATTCCACTTGCTTTGGTGTAAATCCACCATAGCAGACTTTTTTAAAAATTTTAACTCTCTGAATCTTTCAGTCAACAGAGCTCTCATGACAGGTAGCTTTTGAAGGTCAAAAAAAGACAGGGGGGTAAAAGTTGGATTCTCTGAGATATGATCTTGGATAAGGAAGTGGAATTACTGTATTTTTTCATGTATAAGACGCCCCCCACTTTTCTAACCCAAAATTAAGAAATCTAAGTGGGGCTTAGCAAGTGGAGGGGAAAGCAGGGATCGAAGCCCTGCAGGAACAATTTGATCCCTGTTTTCCCCTCCACTTGTTTTTGAAGTCTCCTCTGCTTACTTCCGTGTATAAGACAACCCTCAATTCTTAGTCTAAAATTTTTTAGACAAAAGTATAGTTTTATACATGGAAAAATACGGTACCTTAAACATGGTTTTCCAGGAAATCTTCATTACCAGGTACTGCATAATCCATCCTTTAAACAGCATATCTTTTGGAAGCATCTTCATCTCCCTTCCTCTCAAGGAATTTTGGGTAGTTTTGTTTTTTAATAGATATCCAGTGGAAGCTAAAAGAAATGTGAAGTGACAGGACATGGGAGAATGAGGTGGGACTAGTTCTAGACACTTCATTTACTCCCATACAACACTATGGAACTTGGTTGTCCCCAAAAATTGTATCAATGTGCCCTCATGTGACGAAAGATAGGAGTAACAGAAATTGGGGATATGCTATTGTTTTGAAGACAGCTTAGAAAGCTCCAGTAGTGTAAGCTAGTGATTCCCAATCTTGGGTTCCCAGATGTTCTTGGTCTACAACTCCCAGAAGCCTTCACAACTAGCCGTGCTAGCCGGGATTTCTAGGAGTTGTAGTTCAAGAACATCTGAGGCCCCAAGGCTGGGAAATACTGGGGTAAGCCCATCGTGTCAAGGCAAGTTGCTGTTGCAACCTACAAGTTTACAAACACAGATGCCATAAAACACATGCTTTCAAGATGCTGGAGAGAATGCCCTCATCCGAACACTCTTGCCAAAGTTCCCTCCAGAGGTCTAGAGGCTCCCGAACACATAGTGCATGTTTGATAAATTCCTGGCATGATGAAAAGGTGAAACAAGAATGTTAGATGGCATCATTACAGATCAAATGCTTACAGTGAACACCCTGAGAAGAAAATCACCTCCAGCACATCTCTGCTTACATTGCATAGCCACGCAAAAACTGCAGTGAGCTGATCTTCTGCATGGTTCTGATACATCACAGCATCCTTTATTTGATCTGGGATAGAAGGACTGAGATTTCTGTGCTGGTGGTTGCCAATCATCTTGCACCCCTTCTTTGTCATGTGGCTGGGATCAAGCCCACTCTCAGCATGACACAGCAACTTGACCAAGACGTGAGGGGATAGGACCTAATGCCCCATATTGCCCATTCATCATTTCATGAACTAATCCCCTACCCTCAGATGTGGCAGAGGACCATTGAGATGAGATTCTAAAGGTGGTGTGGAGGTTCCTCTGCATGCTACAGAGGAGGGATCAGCCCTGGGAAGAAGGACAACATAGAACTAAGGGAGACGCTCAAAGGCTGCATCAAGATGGATGCGGTGTTACATTGGTGGCCACACAACAAGGTATTGGATGGAACATGTGATCGCTTTGCTTTAGTCCATCATAAAGTCGGCAGGATCATGTCAGATCTATCAGTCTAGCTTCCATTGTTCAGTTCATGTCTCCATGGAGACCTTCTTTGCATTTCCAAAGCAGGAATTCGGCATGGGGCCTCACAAAGAAAACCAGGTCATATAAATTCCAAATCTTTCATCTGCCAGGTCTAAGCAAGCAGACATTCCCAATACAGTGGTGCCCCGCTTGACAACGATAATGCGTTCCAGCAAAATTGCTGTACAGCGAAATCGTTGTCAAGCGAAAAAAACCCATTGGAATGCATTGAAAACCGGTCAATGCATTCCAATGGGGGAAATAACTGATCATCCTGCGAAGATCCTCCATAGGGCGGCCATTTTCCGATTCCTGTCTTGTGAAAATAGGTCAGCAAAACAGTTGGGAGCCATTTTGCGAACCGCCGATCAGCTGTTTGTAAATTGTCATTAAGCAAAAAAATCGGTTCCCAAAGCAGGGAACTATTCATTGTCAAGTGAAAAACCCTATTGGAATCATCGTTTTGCGATCGCTATAGCGATTGCAAAAAAGTCAGCATAAAGCGATTTCATCATCAGGCGGGATCATCATCAAGCAGGGCACCACTGTATGGGAAAACAAATTAAAAGAGTGATGACAGAACATTCAGGTTGCTCATCACATGACCTGCTTTTCTTCACTTGCAAATCTTTCATTTGGTGTGCCTATGAGTTATTCTGCAACCGCTGGAATGTCATTCTGTAAGACCATAAAGATGGGTCGCCTTCATGCTGGTGACCAATCTTCTGGAGGGCTCTCTCCTATGTAGTCTGAGAAGCAGAAACTGGGTTCACTTTCAGATGACTGAAGTTGCCATCTGCTGAAAACACAGTTATGCAAGCAGGCCTGCCAGAGCTGATGATGACTCAAAGTTCTGTTACTGAATTATGCCTTTTTATTGCTCTGTTTGCCATTCTTTAACTGCTTTATGTTGCATTAGTATTATAGTAGATGCACTAATCTGTTGAGAGGTTTTATTGTTTCAGTTGTTATACGTACAAGTGCTATAAATCTTATAAATGAAAGAGAAATTCTGTTTGTTTGTCTCCAGAGATCTCTGCAATCATAAGAGCTGGAAACAAGAAAAAATTGCATGGATACTACTGATTTTCCAAATTAGATGATGCAAGGGTGGGGTAATATCTCCAACACAACCTATCTTGTCTGTTTGTCCCCAGAGGTCTCCAAACCAGTTAAGAGCAGAGGAAAACCCCATCATTTTGCACTATTACTATTGATTTCCAAACTGAAATAAACACATAAGCTACATCTTGAACAAAGTCCATTGTATCTGTCCAGACAGAGCTCCAGAAGAGTAAAAGGTACGGATCAACTTACTCATGCTTTAGAGCAGGGGTCCCCAACCCCCAGTCGCTGTCATGGTATCGGTCTGTGGCCTTGGCAGGACCGGGATGTGGAGACAGATTTCCCGTCCCCCCGCATGCACGTCCCCCACATGTATGCACGTATGCCCCCCTTGCATGGATGCATGCACACCCTGCCCACGGATGCACAGATGCATGCTTGCCCCCCATGCACACATAGAGGCCCCACCCACCCACCCACTGGCACATGTCACCCCCCACCTCCATGCTAAACTGGTCCGTAGTTCATAAAAGGTTGGGACTACTGTTTTAGAGTATGTGGAGCCTAGACATACTGAAGGAAGTGGACTAGACACACACTCCTTTGGTGTCCGATTAATCATGGGGGGAACTCGGGTTCTGGATCATGGGGAGAGGTCATCTAGATACAGCGGGCATAACATTTTCTTATGATCATGTTTCTGAGATTTAAACATTGATGGGAAAGGGTCTAGGGCAGTGGTTCTTAACCTTTGTTACTCAGATGCTTTTGAACTGCAACTCCCAGAAACCCCAGTCAGGACAGCTGGTGGTGAAGGCTTCTGGGAGTTGCAGTCCAAAACTCCTGAGTAACCCAAGGTTAAGCACCAGTGGTCTAGGGTACTCCTCTCAACATGTGTGGAATCCCAAGTGAGTGAATATGTGAAGAACAGAGATGTTCTCATTCATGTTCTTTTTGATGTTGGCTGGATTGACACAAATACTTCATGAGGAATTTCCACGTCCTACAAAATTCCTGCCTGCTCCGCCAACGCGTTCAGCAATTTGCACAAAACGTTTCTGTAAAGTTCTACACAAAACTTATCAAACATGCATTATGTGCTTGTGGTCCTTTGCATTTGAAAAGCAACAAATGCAAAGCTAACACAGAAAGAGGAACTGATTATTTAAAAGACTCAAACAACCAATCCACTGCAGCTGCCTTTTAGAAGTCCAGGCGACATGGCCTCAGACCTCAGTTTTGCACAAGTTGCCATCAGATAATTCTTGCTCTCATGACAAACTCTTGTAAATAGTATCAGAGAATATCGCTTGAAAGGAAGGATTTTTTAAAAATATTCATTCATTCATTCATTCATTCATTCATTCATTTGGCCATTCCTTGTCTTTGTGAGACAGACGAGGACTTATTTCCAAAGTGGAGAAGTGTTTTCTGAAGAGGGCTCTTGAGAGTTGTAGCTGTTAAGTGCCACCATGTTGTCTCTTACTCATGGCAATCCTATGAATGAGCCGTCTCCCAAATGTTCTGTTCTCAACTGCTCTGCTGCAGACTCGACTGTGCCTTCCTTTAAGGAGTCAGTCGATCTCGTAGAAGATCCCAGGTTCCCAATCTCTGCTGAACTACAAGGCCCACCTGGTTAACTCACCTGGCCTAAGTTAATCTGTCTAATGTCCTTCACAGGGTTGCTGCAAAGAAAAACTGAGAAGAACAATATCCTTGCCCATCAATTAAATCCTTTCCAAGAAATGTCAAAAAAAAATGGTCTGCATTTACATATTTGTTCACATACGATACACATCCCATTTATCTATCTGTCTACCTTCCTATCTGAACAAAGATGGATGGGTGGGTGGGTAGGTAGGTAGGTAGGTAGGTAGATTCCGCAACTTGGAGAGTTCCTTTAAATGCAAGTTGAAATCTAGAGCAAATTCACTGGCTTCCTAAAATTCAATTCACTGCCTCGTTCATGTGCTCAGGGACTCAAGAAGGAAAGGAGAGAGTTATTATAATCATCTAAGACAGTGGTTGGGTGGGACGTGGTGGTGCTGAGGGCTAAACCGCAGAAGCCTCTGTGCTGCAGGGTCAGAAGACCAAGCAGTCGTAAGATCGAATCCACCAAGCAGTCGTAAGATCAAATCCACGCTTGTCGAAGCTCCCGCCAACCTAGCGGTTTGAAAGCATGCAAAATGCAAGTAGATAAATAGGAACCACCTATTTTTAGATCGTCTTCGGACAAAAACGCTGGCTCTATGGCTTGGAAATGGGGATGAGCACCGCCCCCTAGAGTAGAACACGACTGGACAAAAAGAAAATTGTCAAGGGGAACCTTTAACCTTTTAAAGTCAGTGGTTCCCAACCATGGGTAACCCAGTTATTCCTGAACTGCCACTCCCAGACAGACTGGCCACCAGAGCTGGTGGTGAAAGCTTCTGGGAGTCGCAGTCCAAGAACACCTAGGTTGTCCAAAGTTGAGAACCATATCTAAGAGCTTCCAGGACAGCCACTACATTTTGGGTATATAGAGCTTCTCAGTAGCACTCCAATCAAGCCGTTTCCCTTCTTCCCTCAGTCATCCAGTTTTCTGCCCCTCTCCACTGTTATAATTCTGTATTGGCTCCATAAATAATATCAGCATGCATCCCCAGACATTGCTCATAAAGGGAATAATGAAAAACAAGCCTCGTGTGCTCTGTATGAAACATTGGGGGAGGGGGATCGAACATTGCAAACCCTACATTGAGAAACCAGGTCCACTTTAGTAGGCTCTGACAGATGTGCTGAGAACATTCGCACGTCATATTCAAAAACAACTCTGGCGGCTAAACTTGTATAGAAGTGAGAAAAGGTTACGTCAGAGATATATCTAATTTTCTGGATTGTTCTCAAAGATCTGAAAGTAGAGAAGAAGGGAGAGATTTTGAATGCAAATGAGCCTACTGTGCTGTGAATGTTTTGTACTTACAGAACCCTTGACAAGCAAAAAGTACTTTCAGTGGAACATCATCATAAAGAAGGCAGTGAGATGAAGCCAAAATGACTCGTCCATGGCCTTGTAACTCAGTATCAACCAAAATAAGCAGTTGGTTGATTCCAAATTTAACTCCTTTTGATTCCAGGTATTGCACCCATTCTTTAGGATGATGATTTGTCAGTTTCTGGACACTTTAATGTAAATTCATTTCTGGAGTCCATTACATCCTGTTTCTGCATTAGTGCACTTCCCCCCTCCCCCCAAAAAAGTATACAGAATGTGTATTTAAGCATGCATTTAAAGATATATCTGTGGCTGCATTTCTGCACATCATGCATATTTAGGAATGTACTTTTGAAGCCAAAAATCACCATGCACAATTTGATTAAGTGTAAAACAAAACAAAGCAAAAACCCCAAAGATAATGAATTAGGCAGATATGGTCCAGGTCACTTCCCAGCAGGGTCAACCAAGATTAACTCTTTAAAGCCTCCCTATCTGAAAGTTCTGTATATTCTTTCCAGAGCATTTAATTGAAACCAAATCAGACTGAAACCCTGTGGATAATCTCCTGGAGACTGGTTGCCACTGGGGGGAAAAAGATCAGCTAGAGAGAAACTGAGGAACAAAGCTACTCACGTTGAATTCATGGTGCTAAGAAGCCAGCTGCTGCAGTTGGGAGGTCACGATGCCCTTTTCGAACCTTGTAATAGCATTTTTTTCCTAGATAAGTAGCTATTTTCAAAAGTTCACTCAAACCAGACTTGTGAAGTGCCAGCTAGAGAAACCGAAACTCTTCTGCACCTAAAGAATCAGTGCTTGGAATTAAGTTAAAAATAAGGGTGTCTGTCTCTATCGCATCCCTCTTTGCTACTGTTTTCTGGAATCCGAGAGAGAGAGAGAGAGAGAGAGAGAGAGAGAGAGAGAGAGACATAAGGTTTCTGGATTGTTAGTTATGCCTCTGCATTTTCTCCCTATTATTCAAACACTGATTAAAGCCCCAATCGTCCAGCAGCTGCACAACTTATACAAACCATCTGCATGTGTTCTGTTTTTTTGTTTGTTTTTAATGCAAATAACATGAAACAAAATAAGATAAAATAGCAAGAGGTAAAAATGGTGGGAATTTCTGGGATTATTGCTTGAAATCATCATCATCATCATCATCATCATCATCATCATCATCATCATCATCATCATCATCATTATCATCACCATCATGTTCTATCAAGTCAATTCTGACTTATGGCAACCTCTTCCAGGGTTTCCAGGTAGAGAATACTTAAAAGTGGTTTACCATATGCTTCTTTTGGGGACGCCCTGGAACTATGCAGCTTGCTCAAGGCTAGACAAGTTGGCTGTTCTCTCAAGAGGCACAGTGGGGAATTGAACTCCCATCTAAATCACTGATATTTTTCCAGGCAGTATTGCTTGAAAGACTTTATTTGATATGTCTTCTCACATCCTGAAGGTTGCATGGCTTTATTCATGTTTATTAGTTCTTGTTATACCGTGTAGATGCCAGCAATTTGAGGTTTGGCTCCAGAGAAGCTTGCTGGGAACCAATTCATCAGAAAGTTGCCTCATGCTAAACTCAGTAACCCTTCTTCTCAGACAATGATCTAATATTCTTGACACTTCAGCTATAAACTCTAACCATCCCTAACCTAGGTTGAGAAGTGGGTTTGTGCGTTCACAGACATCCAGACTGTGTTTCCAGCCTGGTTTTGTGCCTCAAAAAATGTCCCCATTCAGCAGAGATGGTTTCAGTGGTGGGCCATCTCAAGTTGCCTCACCAATAAATAAATAAATAAATAAATAAATAAATAAATAAATACTCAATGCCCCCAATATTTTTTCCCCTTGGAAAAAAATAATGAACTTAAAAAATCCTCATATTGCCATCTAGTGACTGCGGGAGGGATTTTCACTGTTTTCGGGCTCTTGTGAACTCTTCTTAACTTCTGATCAATTTCTGGTTTTTGGAAAAGACAAGGAAAGAAAAGAAGCCTCTCACCTTGAAAAAGGTAGGGGATAGGACAACAATTAACCACGCACCACCTAGAGGGTGCCAGGATATTTTTGAGTAATTTATTTTTATTTTGATTTTTTAGAACAGGAGATGTGGAAGTGTTAAGAAGTTCCAGGAGTGCTGAAGGGTGGCTGGAGTGTCAGAGGGCAGACCTGGGTTCAAATCCCCACTCAGCTGTGAAAAAAAACCCACTGTGGGACAGCAATGCTAAACCACTCTTTGAACATCTCATGTACCCCCAAAACCTCATTAGGGACACCACAAATTGCAAACTACTTAATGGCACATAACCACGATGAGATATAAGGAAGCTACTTTTTTTCTTATGACTTTTCTTAATGCCACTCTGTGATGCAATGGTCAGTTTTTACTAACTTTTAGAGCTGTGAAGATGTGGCCTCACAAAGTAGTAGAGGAGGAATAAGGCTCGGTAGAAGCGCTGCTCATGCTACATCTCATGAGGTTGGTTTTCAAAGTAATCACATTAACTGTTCAGTTACTTTTAAGAAAGGTGACATAAAGAATTACTTTTCAAAAACTGTAACTACCATGGTAGCCATTCACTGTTGTTGGGCCTCAGAATTTATCTACAGTTAGTAAAATTTAAATAATTTTCTAGACTCATCAAAGACAATATACCTCTGAATTTCCAGTTGGTAAGGAACATAGATAAGAAAATGCTGTTAATGTTATGCCTCACGTATGGAGTGTCCCAGCTGGCCTCTCCTTGTGGTTTTAAGGGAAATACACACCTCTGTTTCCTTCCAGCTAGCAGCAAAACAAAACAAAACAAAACAAAGCAGCAGCAGCAGCAGCAGCAACAACAACAACAACAACAACAACACTAGTAAATGCAGTAATGCAATAAAATTGTTTTCCCGGCCGCCACCTCCCAAAATTGCCGCCTGAGGGGACTGCCTCACTTTACCTCACAGAACAGGCTTGGCACCCACGCATTAGGAAAAAAACAACAACTAAGCCGTGATGGGATAATGTATGTGAAGTGCTTGTAGCACTTAGTCCAGGGGAGAAAGCATAATGTGAGTGAAATAAATACCATTATTTACAAGCTTGGAAGGTGGTTCAGAGAGAGAGCTGTAGTAAATTGCCACACTTGAACAGTTTCAAAAAGAGGAATCTATCTGGCCTCAGAGTCTGTCCTCCGCAGGTTCGCACCAAATAATCCCAGGAAGCCAGAATAGTAATGGAAGTCCCATTGTTTCCTTAGGACAGGTTTTTGACTCCATCCCATCTTTCATTTTCTGTAAAGTAAAATGTCTTAGAACATTACACGCTCAGAATACACACGTGTGTGTGTGTGTGTGTGTGTGTGTGTGTGTACGTACACACACACACACACACACACACTTACTTTTGTACATACAAATGCAGGGATTTTCAGTTTGATGTAATGTACAGAGTGATGGATGAGGATTCTAGAGAATAGGGTTCAAACCCTCACTTGGCCATCTCTGGGGGAGTGGAGCTGATAAAGTGACTTCTTAAATATCTCATTTACTTTGAAAGCCCTGTTAGGGTCACTATAAGTCATCTCTCTCTCTCTCTCTCTCTCTCTCTCTCTCTCTTTCTTTCTTTCTTTCTTGGTTTCACACACAGGATCTAACAGTGTCTCTGGCATGGCTTAACTTTTTCTTTGCTTCTTCATCTGGAGAGCCTGCTTCCGGGTGAAACAGCAAACATCAGTAACAGATATAAAACCCCTCACACTTGATCGTTGTCATAACCTGCTCTTGCATTGAAATTTGGGGGGTGGGGGGGACAAGACAGCCTCCGCCGCCTCCTCCTCCTTCCTTCTGGCTCATTTCTAGGGTCACCCTAAGCTGGAGGCAACTTGGTGGCAGGGAAGAACCGTAGCAGTCTCTTGCAAGAACTATGGATGTCCGTTGGACAGCCATGGAATCTAGGAAAGAACTTGGAGGAGGAGGAACTATGGTGAGGAGCTGTGATAAACAGGAGTGGCCAAGGATGGTTGCTTGAAAAGGAAAGTCATTCCAAGATGCAGAACATATTGTTGGCCATATTGTTGTAGTTAAATGGTGGGACTGCTCGTGTCTGTTGAGAAAGATCCACCAAATGAGAAAAAGAGTTTTGAGAATCTGCAGCGCTGGTAGCCTGTATGGCGTTCTGGCTCGGTTGTCCATTTGGGGCTTGGGAAGATTGATCATTCATTCGTTCGTTCGTTCGTTCGTTCGTTCGTTCGTTCGTTCGTTCGTTCAATACCCCTCCCATCTAGTCTTACGACCACTCTAGGCATGTTCTAATCTCTGCTGAAGCATAAAGTTTATGGGATGACCTCGGGCAAATCACATTCTCTCCACCTAATTTACTGTGCAGGCATCTTGTGAAGTGGGTGGGCAGGCTGGCGGGTGGGGTGGGGGGAACCAGTGTCTCTTCTTGAGCTCCTGAGAGGAACATCAGAATATGAATATAACAAACGAGCAAACAAATTAGAACGTCAAGCTAAAGATCAAGAACAGGACGTCTAAATACCAACTTGTAACGAAATATCATTTAGGGCTACTAATTGTTCTTTAACAAAGCCTACCTAGTGTTCATCATTTCTTGGAAGATTTGAAGCACAGCCTTGAGGACCGTCCTGTAAGGATGCTGTCACCAGGTTTCTTGTCAACGTGATGATGTTAGAGATCTTGCCAGTTCTGAGATGCAATGTGTTTGCCTGCTTCTGCAGATCAAATTACTGTTTAAAGCACCCAAGCGTGGGGAGGGTGGTCTTCTCTCTCCCTTCCCTGTCTCTTTATAATTGCTCCAAATCTTTTTCTGAGTGGATCTTAAGAGATGTACTTTTTCCCCTTTGAAGGACGTGCAATGCGGATGTGGGGAAGAGCACCTGATAAATTTATTACAGGCATGAAGCTGTTTAAAAGGCAAGTCTTCTACTGGGGGGAAAATGGCATAAACCTCCTAACTTAAATACTTTCAAGAATTTAACATACAGTTCATAGAACTCCAAACTATAGCATGTGTAACATCTCTGGATCCTGTAGAAATTTAGCAGAACGCAGTTAGCACCACAAAGATATTAAATTTAGAAACAAGGCAGATAAGCAGAAATGAGAGGAAACAGTTTGTCGGAAATGAGTGGTGCCTTACATACATGCTTCCCCATTAGATTTCAAGGCCTTTGGCTGCTGTATGTTAAGACAGAAATTGAACAACAGAAGCCTTTTCCAACACTGGAATACATAATGTGTGAACTTCCCACCTACTGAGCCGGATGTTTGCTTTCTCCGCAGAGCCCTCGCCCGACAACCTTAGCTGAAGAGGTCAGTGATGCTCAGAAGTCTGCATGCTGCAGTGAATGCCCCTTGAAAAGTATATGCATCATTTTAATTTTGCAAGAGACCATCATTACCATTTACAGTAGTTAATCATTTATACGACATCCTTCTCGAGGCACACACATCAAAAGGAGAGGCTGAGAAAAAGCCCACATGAGCTGATCCAGATATACGTTTGCCCAGCAGCTTATAAAATCCTTCTTTAAGGGAGATGGCTGTCATCTGCACTCTGCGTTGTTACGTTTAATTTGTATTTTGGTTAAACTTTATTAAACAAAACTCAGGCCATCTGTAAATACAAGCAATAAAAAGGTTACCAAAGAGAGTGAGGTCTTGAGGCTGAGAGACAATCATCATCATCTTAGAACTGCGAAGCTGGAAGGGACCCTATGGATCATCCAGTCCAGCCCCTGGCAAGGTGATACAGGGGAAGAATCAAACTCCAAACTTCTAAACCACTAAACTATCCGTAATTGTGTAATTTATTTATTCCTCTTTCTTCTGCTTTATGGGGGGGGGGTTGTCTCAAAAGTCTCCCATCACCCCCAACTGAGAAAAGTGCTTGCCAAGTCAGCTTAGCCCCCCCCATGATCCCCCCCAAAAGGGGGGGGGAGATCCAGTTGGATCTACAAAACCCAAAATCCCCCAGCCAGCTTTCCTCCCAGATTTTGGAAGTTTGGAGACCAATCCGGCAAGGAGGGTGTCAGAGTAGAGCGGACAAAGGATCCCGAAGTTTTGCTTTGTTTGGAGGTCGCCTTTCTCCCAAGGCGGAGCATACATTAAATGCTGACCATCCCCAGGATAGGACGGTGGTATGACCTCCAGCTCTTTAAACTCCCTCCCTTCTCAGTCAGGCGGTTTCCCTGAGCTTCCACACGGGGAGAGGGAACGAAACAACCCAAAGAGGGAAGAGTGGGGGGCGAACCCCCACCTCTAGGAAGGAATGCGAGGACACAACCCTTCCCCTCTCCTCCCTGCTATTGGGCAGCCGAGCATCGCTGCCTATATAACCCAGCTCGATCGCGCCGGCGTTGGTCGGGTGGCTTTCCTCCCCAGGCGCGGGCGCGCGCATAGAGGGCGCGCACACGCTCCCTACACCGTCTCGCAAGGTAGCCGCTCCTCGGCGGCTCGGCTTGATGGCTGGGGCGCCTCCATCACCCTTGGGGTTCGGGGATACCCCACAGAGGATATCAGCCCCCTTTTCTCCTGACCGATGGGCCGCAAAGAAGGCGGCAGCGGGACCAACCTGTTGACGAGGAGCGGACAAACGTGAGAAGGAAGGTAAGACACGCATCTCTCTCTGTGTGCTATAGATCGTCTCCACGGGTTGGCCATCGTCGGCTTTCTAAAGCTCTCTTCCCAAACGTGATGTGAAACATCTAGGTAATAATCCCAGGACCCACACTAGTGCTAATAACAAACCATTAAAAAAACACTAAGTTTCTCGATAATAATAATTACTGTTTCTCATAGTAACAATGACGCGGAGATGGTTCTCGTGAAAGTAACGCAGAGGTGGGTTTTAGTTCCACAAATATTTCCCCAGGAGCTAATAAAATCCTTCTTTACGCGTGCGGTGGAGGTGCTTTTTTGAGAGGGTGTTATTATTATTATTATTATTAATGGAGAGGTGGTTTTTAGAAAGGCTGTTATAATTACCGTTAATGAGGAGGAAGATGGTTCTAAAAAGGCTGTTCTCATTATTCACCTGCAAATGAGTCCAGAAAGATTCTTGCTGTTATTGATATGTAGATGGTTGTAGCAAAAGCTAACCGTAGTCATAATAATAAAAATAATAGCCATTAACTGTCTGGAAACCTTTCCCCTAAAACTGTAATGAAGTAGCGAGAACTGACAATAGCGAAACCATTGTAAGATAACAATCCTAGCTTTTCCGAAAACATGGTTAAGGAGACCGAGAAAAATCCGCCCACCAACTTACTCGGTCGTGTAAATATAGGATAGGCTGTTTTTGACATAACGGTATGGTTCTGCGCCTCGGGCTCCCTTTTCTCTCTCAGCTATAGGGGAATCTAACGTATTGATTAAAAGCCAATCATTCGGTCGCGCAAGCGCGTCGGTCAGGAAACTGAGGCAGAGCTGGAGAGAAGCGTTGGAAGGAATCGGAAGGAGATCATTCTCGGTCTCGTACACACGCACGCACGGCCCGCAGCACTTCCGAACCGGCGGAACAACACATGTAGTAGCAGCTATTGAATGGGGGACGTTCAACAGGTGTAGCTGTGGCTGAGATTCTTTGCTGGGCTCATCGGAAGAGCGTCTTGTGCGCTCGGACGCTCAACACTAATAAAGGGCTTCTGGTACCTTTTATTAAAAGACACTGTGCAAGTATTTTATCTCCTTCACCCTTAAGGGGTTTTTTAATAAGCAGAAGAGGAGGGGAAGAGATACAGCGGAGAGTTACCAGTGGGCGACTCAGTAACAGCGGGTCCCCTGGTGTAAAATTGCGGAGAACTTGCTTTATGCAGAAGCACTCCAGATCTATGGCACCAGTGGGGGCCCACCCACCACACCACCTCCTCCGTTCCCCTTTCCAAATCCACGCTGGCCACATAGGCTCTACAGAAGAAAAGCAATAAAGAGATGATCAGTTCCTTTTGTCCCGTGCGTCCCACCTAACATCACAGAATCGGGGGTAAACTGCTCCTGAAAATGGAGGTTCTCTCCTTTATGGTCAGGGAGGTGAAAATGCTGCACACAGAAGCACCGCAGGGTTTGGGGAAAGAAGCTCACAAACAAGACACAAAGGGAACTGGTCCCTCCTGGCAGGGCTGAAACAGACTGCCACTGAACATGGAGGATCCACCTTTCCACTTCTTGCTTTTCAAGGAGAGTGTCAGACAAGGGAGCCCCATCCTGTAGAGCAGTGGTCCCCAACCTTAGGCCTCCAGATGTTCTTGGACTTCAACTCCCAGAAATCCTGGCCAGCAGAGGTGGTGGTGAAGGCTTCTGGGAATTGTAGTCGAAGAACATCTGGAGGCCCAAGGTTGGGGACCACTGCTGTAGAGTTTGGGTTCTTGTGATGCCTAAAGAAGATGGTGGGTGGATCAGAATATTTCTACAAGGAAAAGAAATGTTCAAGGAGGTTGTGATGGAGAAGGCAGACTCATGCCTGGGAGCGACGGTCGCGTCTGCTTGAAAAGCAAAACACACCTGTCACTGAGTTAGGACAGGTAGGTGGGAAGGTGAGGCACCTGAGATTATTTCCTGGTTTGATCAATTCTCCCGAAGTACATTAAGTAGCCTTAGCTCTGTTTGGTCAGCATTTGCTGTCTATAGAAAGTAAGTGAGAAGATCGAGGCCCTTTCACAAGGGCAGTGGCGTGCAGCGGTTAAAGCAAACGGGGCTTGGAAATGGATTGCGGGGGGGGGGCGGTCTAGGACCCCAAGCAAACAACCGACGTGCTTTTATTTTCTCTTGTCGGAGGGGTGTCTTTTTGGAGACTTAAAGAGAAATTCAAGGGCGCCACTCTGAACGGCTGGGTAGAGAGTCGGAGCAGCAGGACGCTGAGCTCCATCACGCCGTGTTCTCGGCCTCCCAATTAAAGCCCAGCTCATCATCATCCCCCCCCCCACCCCAGGTCCTGAGGATTTAATAGATTAATCGCTAATCTGTGACGGCTCGCCGGGGTTTGTCTGTCTCCATGTACCGACAAACAGCTGGGCACGCATCAATTAGCGCCTCTAATAGGGCCCGGCGGCTTCAGAGCACGCGTCCCGACGGCTCGCTCATCATCTTTGGTAATAATGAGCCGCACCTCCCCTGTCGCCGGCCTCCGCCCGAGGAGGGACGCATCCAGCCCCGCGGGCCACAGCAGGACGCAGGAATGGGAGCTGGCCGGCTTCCGCAGCGCCCGCGTCCCGCCGGAGGGTTGATGATGATGATTAATGATCTTGATGAATGAGCCCGTTTGGAAGTATTAGCTGGTCTTTAACACAAGCCTCGCCTGCATTAGCAGTGGGGGAGAGGCAGCCTGTTGTGTCTCAAGCCCTACCTCGGGACTTTGCCATAGAATGCCGGATGCCTATCTCGGTGGGTTGGAGTACCTGGGTATAGGGGTTGGGAGTCTGATTCCCAATTGTGCCCCCTGGAGAAAAGTCCCAGACGATTTAGGCATCCTTCAGTCTCCAGAGACTATGGTAACGTGCTCTGTATGAGGTCTTGGAACAGCGTCTAGTGTGGCTGAGAAGGCCAATTCGAGAGGGACAATCCCTTCCACACTGAAGACAAATCCAATCTGTCCCCTGTCCAGCTCCCTGGTTTTGCTGCTTTCGTGACTGCCTCTTTGCCTCGGCCTGCTGGACAAGGGTCTCTTCAAATTGGAAGAGACCCTGATGCACTGCCTACCTCCAGGCTGAAAGCTCAGAGGTCAAGGTTTCCCATCTGTTGAAGTCCATTCCTAAGGCCTTCAGATCCCGCTTGCAACTGTCCTTGTATTGCAGCTGTGGTCTCCCTCTGGGGCGATTTCCCTGCACTAATTCTCCATACAGGAGATCTCACAACATTCTCACAACATGCCCAAGTCAATGTAGACATCGCTGTCTACATTGGGTTGGATTGTAGTACCTGGATGTAGGGGTTGGGAGTTTGATTCCCAACTGAGCCCCCTGGAGAAAAGTCAGCCTGTGCAACCTTGTCCAGTCCCAGAGTAACCCCAGAAGAAAGCAATGCTAAGCCTCGAAAAGCCTGGAAAGGCTTGCCAAAAGTCAGAATCAACCGGACAGCACATCATAATGACTAATCAACATGGGAGATGTTTAAGGAGTGGGTTGACATTCCAATTTGTTTTTCCATGACTGAGCAGGGATTTTGAACCCAGGTCAACTGAGTCCTATTCTGACTGTTCTACACCATTCTGGCTTTGGGTCACATAGTTCCAGGATCCCAACTGGAGCCGAGTTTTCCTTGGGTTGTGAGAAGCTGCACAAGCTGTGAATCCGTTTGGTGACTCCTGTTTCAGAGGTACTGAGGATCCATTCTGGGTCTTAGTGTGCACTTCAAAAGGACTGTCCAAGGTTCTGGATCTATTTGGAGGATATGTCTCAGCCTTCTGGATAGCTCTATTGACATGAAGAGTAAAAGCTGGAGCAGATTCATAATATTTCCAGAACTGGAGTCACCAGCTGCTACCGTGGAGCTTTGGTGGGCCCAAGGTTGAGAATTACAGCTTGAAGGAATATTTGTAGTTGTATTGAGCTGTCACAACCAGACTGCTGTCACACAAGGGAATACACACTGGCCCAGAATTTCACCACAACAGATTGTGTTTTCCCTTTTTAAAAAAAGTTCCCTATCTAGAAAATGTCGATGGGACGTGGTGGTACTGCGGGCTAAATCGCAGAAGCCTGTGCTGCAGGGTCAGAAGACCAAGCAGTTGTAAGATCGAATCCACGCGATGGAGTGAGCACCCGTCGCTTGTCCCAGCTCCCGCCAACCTAGCGGTTCGAAAGCATGCAAATGCAAGTAGATAAATAGGGACCACTTCGGTGGGAAGGTAACAGTGTTCTGTGTCTAAGTCTCACTGGCCATGTGACCATGGAAGATTGTCTTCGGACAAATGCTGGCTCTATGGCTTGGAAACGGGGATGAGCACCGCCCCCTAGAGTCGAACACGACTGGACAAAAATTACCTTTACCTATCTAGAAAACTAGAAAGAAATGATTATTGATATTTGCATATGGACTTGGTCAGAGGGTTGCTGAGAGCTTTGATTAAAATGATGCTCTAGAAATGTCCACATGGAAAATTGCACATCTCTTGCCTAGCATGCAAGCTTTCCTCTAAGGCATGCACCTGGGCATTCGAATCTGCCCTCGTTGTCACAGGGCTCCTCCTCCTCCTCCGTGCACCCACAGCAATAGTTCTCAGCCTCATTGGCTCCCAGTTATGATGGATCTCTGTATGGGGTCAACATCACACCCATGCCGAATTGACCTTGCGCGTGCGAGGGGCCTCATTCTGCCCAGTTAGAAAGTTGCTAGCATCCCGAATGCCCATGTTTCAAAGGTGCGTCTTTTTGCATAATAAATAACATATTAAAAATTAATTTAAGCATTCAAGATCTCTTTTTTTGCATATCAGTAATAAAATGTGAAAGAAGATTCCACTTTAGTTTATACTGTATTTGGTTTTCTTTACTTTTGCTGGCCTGGCTACTGTGCTTTGAGCAGGTACTCTAATAGAGTGATGAAAGTAGTTGCAGGTTTCCAGTCACAAAGCAAAGCACCACCTCAAGTTCAGAGAGCAGAGCTGGTAAAAAACAATGGTGACTTTTCTTTCTTCCCCATCCCGTTCATCGGGGGAGGGGGGGGGGTGCATCTGTAGCTGTTGTTAAAACACCTTGGATCCACTGGCAGGAAAGTTACACAACATCCAGTCATACAGAGAACCTTCCCAGCTGGGCAGAGGCAACAATAGCTATGTAAATAACACAACCCCAGCCGTGTTGCATAACCAGATCACATCGCTATGATAATCAGCAACCAGTGGGAAATCTGAAAAGAGGAGCCGAAAATTAAAGGTCTCTTCTATTTGAAGACCTGGCCCGTGTTCCTAAGAGAAAAAGGGCAGATTGGCTGCAATATTTGATTGGAATTATATAAATCAACCCCACTCTTCCTGGTAAAAGCTGAAACATCACAACTGAGATCAGAAGGCATTGCTAAGCTAAAGCAGAGCGGCGAAGGGTTTTGATGTGCTGCAATATCACGTTGCTTTGAGAGGCATCAGGGGACGCGGATGATGGCATAACAGGACCTGACATCAAAAGAGGAGCGGTTGGTTAACACTTGTCTTTATTACTAGGGTGGTCGGGTTTTTGATTCAGAATGCTGAAATCTGCTGCTGGAAGGGAGTGAACCCACCCATTAGGATTTGCTGCTGAAAGGGCACAAACTCCCAACAAGCACGCCGTTCCCGGGCAGAATTTGAAGCGATGGTTCTAACCTACAAAGCCCTAAACAAGTTGGGGCCCAAGCTATCTCAAGAATCATATCTCCCTCTATGAGCCTGCATGAGCGTTATCATTAGGGGAGGCTTTTCTCTCAATCCCACCATCTTTGCAGGTGTGTCTGGTGGAGAGGGCCTTCTCATTTGCTGCTCCCAACCTCTGGAACTCCCTCCCACTGGAGGCCAGGCTAGCCCCAACTTTGCTCTCCTTCTGCAAGCAAGCAAAGACGTTCTTCTCCAGGCAGGCTTTCCCTGAATGGATGGCTGCCAAGCAGGATATTTTAAATGGAACGTTGTACCTTACTGCATTGAATGTGTTTTGGTGTTGCTTCTGGTTTTGTTGTTGTTGTTGTTGATTTTTGTACAGTGGTGCCTCACTAGACAGTTACTCCGCATGACAGTTTTTTCACTAGACATTGACTTTTTGTGATTGCTATAGTGATTCGCAAAACAGTGATTCTTATGGGGGAATTTCGCTGGACAATATTTGCTCCCTGCTTCACAAACTGATTTTCACTAGATGACGATTTGCTTTTCACTAGACAATGATTTCGCTAGACAGTGATTTCAGTGGAACGGATTATCATCATCTAGCGAGGCACCACTGTATTGTATTCATTGATCCTTTTCGTATTGTGTACTCCTTGTTACTAAAATACTGTTTTTTAATTATTGTAAGCCACATCAGGACCTTTTAAAGGAGAAAGGCAGGTTAAAACAAAATTAAATAAATACGGGCAGAAGGAGACACAGAACAGGTGGGCTTAATTGTGAAAGCAAAGGTGACTGTTGTTCTCCATTCCTCCATCTTGTCTCGCACGTACATCAGTAACATGAGCTTCACTTAATAGGGTAGCAAAGCCCTATATTTGGAAATTAAGCCAAGGTCACATGAAATTAGCAGTGTGACCCTACAGGTATTAGCTGGCAGTCCCAGAACAGATAGTCTACATCTGGCACATAAAACACCTTTTGCTGTCGGTGGCTTTATTTATTGGTTTGGTATTAGTGCAGAGAAACTAGCTGATTTTTTTTGTTTTGTTTTGTTTCCAAATCCTGTAAATGACCTTCTAAAAGTGGGTTGGACACACTCTGAAACCTGTAAATTAAAGTGTCAGTAAATTAAAGACAACCTTCAAAAATGCGTATGTTCACAGATCTGAAAAATTAACTGTTTGATTTCTGGGTGTGCAGCTATGAACACGCAAATACTTTGCTATTCTTGAACTTTCCCTAATTCACTTCTCTAGGTTTGTGTTTGTGTGTTGTCAAAACAATTCTGACCTTTTAGCGCTTCCCAAGTAGAGAATACTCAGAAGTGGTTTACCATTTCCTTCTTCTGTGGATGCCATGGGACGGTGCAGTTTGCCCAGAGTCACACAGGCTGGTTCTGTTCAAAGGAGGCCAAGCAGGGAATTGATCCCCCAACCTCTGGCTCTTCAGTCAGATTCCTCAACCACTGAGCTATCCAGCCAGCTATTTCTCTGGATCTAACTAGGACCAAATAATTCATGAACACCAGCCTACATCTTGGGCCTGAATGCTTGCTAGTACAGGGCCACAACCCACCAGTCCTTCCACTCAAAAGGCATAAAACTGAATGTGAACTTGGTAGCATGCTCTGGAAATATCAAGCTGTATCAATCAGATCTGTTCAGCTCCCACATCTTCAGTGATAGGAGGACCCGGCTAGTTTCCTGCACCTCTTGAACCTGCTGTATGGTATGACCGCTGAATCTTCTAGCATTCCTTCCCAAGTCCCATCTCTTGGCAACACAAGCTTCTCTCGAATCCCATGGTAACTTTCCAGCTTTGAATGGAAGCACTTTCATTGATGCTTCTCCCCCCCGTTCTGTGTAATGTTTTTTAGCTACAGACGTGCTATGCTTGTAACCAGAGCAACTCTGATTGCCCTTGAGAATTTCAGTCGGAAGAGGTGGAGGGAGGACTCTGGGAGGAAAGATGACAGGTCATTCGGAACATTGGGTTCGGGGGGGGAGAGGGGAAGTAGAATTGAAGTGAGCACACTGGATTGTCTCAGAAAAGAACAGGGAATCTTGACAGTTTGGGTTGCTCATATCCCTTACTCACCTGTTGCTTCTTTGCCTAAAAGAGGTGGACAAGTGAGGCTCTCTAGAGGTTGATGGACTTCTACTCCCAGCATTCCTCACCATTGACTGTGCTCTTTAGGGCTGATGGGAGTTGCAGTCCAACAACATGTGGAGGTCGTGGTGGGTCTTTCGGGCTCTTTGGCCGTGTTCTGAGAGTTGTTCTTCCTGATGTTTCGCCAGTCTCTGTGGCTGGCATCTTCAGAGGACTGGAGTAGGAACTCTGTCCATGCTCTGTTGCTGTTTGTTGGATAGTGGAGTTTTTATAGCTGTGGAAACAGCTTTTGTCCTTTTCAGGAGATAGTGTGTTTTTGTTGTGGATATATTGTTGTGATAAGGGGGAGAGATTATCTGTCACTGTGGATGATGGGTGTCTTTAGCTGGTCTTTTTTGTGCAATGATCACTGGTCCTTGTGGCTGGGTAGTTCGTTGACCTTCTGCAGACTGTGAGCCAGGTCTTGTTAAGTTTCAGACTTTCTTTCTTAACAAGACCTGGCTCCCAGCACTGAAAAATACAGCCTGCAGAAGGTCAATGAACTCTACCCAGCCACAAGGACCAGGGATCATTGCACAAAAAAGACCAGCTAAAGACACCCATCAACCACAGTGACAGATAATCTCTCCCCCTTATCAAAACAAAAACACGCTGATCACCCTATGTCCTGAAAAGGACAAAAGCTGTCCCCACAGCTATAAATACTCAACCATCCAACAAGCAGCAACAGAGCATGGACAGAGTTTCTACTCCAGTCCTCTGAAGATGCCATCCACAGAGACTGGCAAAACGTTAGGAAGAACCCTCAGAACACGGCCAAAGAGCCTGAAAAACCCAGAACAACCGTCAGATCCCGGCCGTGAAAGCCTTCGAGAAAACATCTGGAGGCCAACTTGTCCTAGAGTTATTGTCTGAGCACAGGGTGTTGCACTGAGTACATTGACTCTGTGTTGAGATGCCCTCTTCCACTTCCTTGGGACTCCACCTAGAAGTCAAACTAACGATTATGGTTTATGTGGTGCAATGATCATCAGCTGAGACCTGTGGTACATGTTATGCCCTTTTTTTGTGTGAAAAGAAGTGCCTCTCATGCTCCCACATCTGTAAGTGTGTTGTTCCCAAGGCTAAGGGCCAAACTACACATTACAAAAAGTCCTTTCAGTTAGGAGTTAAATCCATTATTCTTCCAAAGATGCCTTTCAGGTAGACTTTCATGGTTCAGAAATTATATTTGCAAATGAAGCCCATGTTCACTTCATAAAGCCAATGACAAAATGAGGAACTGCTGGATAACTCAGTGGTTTAGGTATCTGGCTGTGGAGGCAGAAGTTGGAAGTTCAATTTCCGATTTGTACCTTCTTGACGAGGGCTGGACTCGATGAGGGTCTCTTCCAGCTTATTAGTTCTAAGATTGTTGTTATATTATGATGCTCACATGCTTCTGCTTCTTATTCCTCACGCACATGCCATAGTTGCTATCTTGATTTTGGATGCTGCACCTCTAAATAATGAACTGCTGGTTAGCTCAGTGGTTTAGGCATCTAGTTATGGAGCCAGAGGTTGGGAGTTCGATTCCCCACTGTGACCCCTTGATGGGCTGGACTCAATTATCTATACGGTCCCTTCCCGCTCTGCAGTTCTAAGATGATAATATTGTGTTGCATCAAAACCAGTCTCTGATTTGTTCAATCCATAATATTTTCTCTTTACACAAAAAGAAGATATTATCAGGGTTTCCTTTCCCATGTACAGTGGTGGTTCAGGTGTTAAGGAGACAAGTTATGCACGTGAATGGTCCAAAGTTCATTCCCCACCATGAGAGAATCCTGCCGGAAAACTGCTTGTGAGATTTGGCGACCCTGGACTGAATTGACCAAATCAGCTTCTTATGTCCCTTTCCACTTCCTTATTCCTGTGTTGCTGCTGCTGATACTTCTGTACTGTTTTCACTATCAGCCAAAGTCAACAAAGTTTTTAAAGCATTATGGAACTGTTTGTGTTCTGTGCTGTCAATTCAGAACTGACTTACAGTGACCCTAGTAGGGCTTTCAAGGTAAGGAAGATGTGGCACTGTGGGTTACACCGGAGAAGCCTCTGTGCTGCAGAATCAGAAGACCTGCAGTAGTAAGATTGAATCCATGCGACGGAGGGAGCTCCTGTCGCTTGTCCCAGCTCCTCGCCAACCTAGCAGTTCGAAAGCATGTAAATGCAAGTAGATAAATAGGTACCACCTCGGTGGGAAGGTAACGGCATTCTGTGTCTAGTCATGCTGGCCACATGATCACGGAAAACTGTCATCGGACAAAAAACGCTTGCTCTATGGCTTGGAAACAGAGATGAGCACTGTGTCCTAGAGTCGGACACGACTGGACTAAATGTCAAGGGCAACCTTTTCCTTTACCTTTACCCGTTTTGCTTCCCACAGTAAGTTTCCACTGCAAAATGGGGATTCACTCTGTCCACTATACCACACTGGGAATCCTCATTATGGAACTAGATGAAGCTATCTTAAGAGATAAATAATCATTATATCTCTCTCCTCTCTTCTCATTCTCTCTTCGGCAGGGAGATGTCAACAAGCTCAGCCACCAACAGTTCATCTTCCCCGGAGATCCTTGGAGACAGCACAGTCCGTGACACAGTGAAGATCATCACTGGTGTCATCTTCAGTTTTATTTTCCTGGCTGGGGTGACTGGGAATGGAATAGTGTTGTGGGTCACTGGCTGGAAGCTGCGCTGGACCTCCAACACTGTCTGGTTCTTCAACCTTGCATTGGCTGACCTGGCTTCCACCTCCCTAATCCTCGTCACGGTACTAAATTTGGCCTTGGATCTGAATTGGCCCTTTGGCTCCGTGGCCTGCAAAGTGGCCAACTGCCTCTTTGGCCTGAGCGTGTGCAGCGGTGTACTGCTGCTCAGCTCCATCAGTGTGGACCGTTGTGTGCTGGTGGTAGCCCCCGTCTGGTGCCAGAACTACCGCACGCCGCGTCTCACCTGGGGGGCTTGTGGGTTCCTCTGGCTGCTCTCCTTAGCTTTCTTCGTCCCCAGCTCCTACTTCTTCACTGAGGTCTCAGTTGAGAAGAACAACAGGAGTTCCTGCAACAACCTGGATGTCTTCCAGGACTGGCAGGAAGCTGAAGTCCTCACCATCTGTATCTTTCTTTACCAGTTCCTCCTGCCTCTGTTGGTCATCTCCATTTCCTACACCATTTTGGTGGTGACTATGCACAAAAAGAAACTCAACAAATCCAGCAAACCCTTATTGGTGGTCACCAGGGTGGTCTTCTGCTTCTTCTTGTGTTGGCTGCCCTACCATGCCTTGGCTCTGGCCAGGATCTCCATGAACGATGTGCCAGATGCCATGCGCCTGGTGGCCATCCCCCTCTCCAAGTGCCTTGCCATGTTCAACAGCTGCATCAACCCTTTGCTATATGTCTTTGTGGGGCAGGAGTTCCAGGATGCGGTAAGGCGGTCCTTGCTGCAGGTCTTCAGAACTGCTTTTGAGGAGGCACCAGCGGGAGCCAATGTCTGAGAAACAAACAAGAGCTGACTTCTTGGGATTTCATCTGTGGAAGGGGGAATCACTCTTTTTAATGAGTTAGATCCGATTGTGCTACTAGACCTCCTTATCCTGCAAGATAGGGGAGGAGAAGATGACCTACTAGACTATAGACAATGGACTTGTGGCCCTTCAGATGCCACTAAACTACAACTCCCATCATCCTTGATTACTGTACTGATCAGATCTGATGAGTTTTGGAATCCAGCCACATCTGGAGGGTCACAACTCATTCCTATCATCAGGCATGCCCGTGGCAAAAGATTCCCACTAGGACTGGTGGAGCAATGGAAAGGAGGTACAAAGTCAGCAACAGGTGGAACTTAGTAACTTTGGTGTGTTCCCTTCTTCGTCACTGTAGTACAAATCTGTAATGTTTTAACAGCTACTGGTGAACAATTTCTCATGTTGGTCCACTAGCCTTCACACTATCATCCATGATTCTCTGCTGGGTCTCTGCAATCCTTTGCAAAACCCCAAGGTAGTGCTCTACCTGCCCCAATGGACAGCCTCCTCGGAGGCAGACCCATGCAACATTTTTGCAGCGAGATAGTTCAAAACCAAATTCAACGACTTGTACAAAAATTTGCAAAATGCACATAGGCTGTTTTGTTATTGGGAAAAAAGAATTGGCATTCTCCTGCTTCCACTAGCCAGAAGAAGGGACTCAGAACAATGCACTGGAAGCCCAAGTCTGATAAAGTATTCTCTGGACTCCCGAGAACTCCCTGTCTCTCCCTTTTTAACAACCACAAGAGGTAGAAACTTGGGTTTTGTTTTGTTTTATAGCTGAACATTGCACGATATGACAAGTAATTCCCAGGGCAAACCTCACCACCCCCTAGTGTGGTTGAAGTCCCAAATGGCTGAACACCCAGAGCCTACCAAATGTGGACACCTGAGTGCATCATCAAAGCTGACCATTTTGGAGCATCATTGGCACAGTGCAGTGCATTATGTCTGCTCAGAATTAAGTCCCACTGAACTCGGCTGCATATTGTCAGTGTGTACAGTTGCTAGACCCTTACCCAGCGGTCTCTTTGATCGCGGGAACAATAAAAAGAACAAAATGATTGGTTGGTCCCTTGGTTCATTGAACAGGCAGGCCATGGCAGTGTGCGAGGAACTTTGTACAAGGCTCCAGGCAAGACCTATTCATGGCTAATTCAATCTACTCTTTTCCTCCTCCACAAGTGAGTGGTGGGGTAGGCTATCAGTCTGGCCATTTGTACTGATCCAGTTCGTCACCTCCCTCTCTCATGGTAAAGTTGATGATGACACCAGAGCCCCAAAGAGTCCTAGTACGTCATGGCAAGGATGAGAAACCTTTGATTTTCTAGATGTATTAGATCATGGTTCCTAACCTTGGGTCTTCAGATGTTCTTGGAAATCTCCCAGGAGCCATCATCAGCACCTGTGCTGGCCAGGATTTCTAGAAGTTGCAATCCAAGAACATCTGAGGACTCAAGGTTGAGAACCACAGTGTAGGATAACTACTCCCACAATCCTTAATTATTGGCCATGGTGATGAGTTTTCTGGAAGCTGAACTCTTAATATCAAGGATAGGTGGGCTGAAGGTTCCTTTCCCCTACATCAGTGGTCCCCAACCTTGGGCCTCCTGATGTTCTTGGACTACAACTCCCAGAAGCCTTCACCACCACCTTTGCTGGCCAGGATTTCTGGGAGCTGAAGTCCAAAAACATTTCGAGGCCCAGGGTTGGGGACCACTGCCCTACACGATGGAGAATCTGAAGAGCTGGGCTCCACATTGCTCATTCCCCACTTGCAAGCAGCACCTGGTGTGGCTGGGTTGACACAGGTAATTAAATGTGCTGATGTTCATCCAGAGATGGGTGTTGCCTTGCTAGCAAATGTCATGAAGATGTTTGAAATGTACGAAACATTAGCACGCTCAGCTTCTAAGCCTTTGAACCCTCCTGCACACATTTATTGTGTTTGCTTTTTACTTTTGCACTTAGAAATTTGATCTTATGTTTAAAAATGTGAAGATGAAGCATGTGAGACTATACTAGCTGCTAGTACCTCCTATTTTTAGAGAACCATAAATGCTCCTTCTCTGCCAGTGCCTGGAAGTAACTACTTACAAGTACAGTAGTTACTTTGGAGGCAACATGTAATGTAATGAATAGTTCCAAAGTCACAGAAAAAGTAATTGTTACTCTTCAGGCATAACAATGTTTTTAAGTTGCTTTTCAAAGAGTACTTTTAAGGACCATGTTATGTTATTTTTATAGGGTGTTTTTAGGTTTTATACAATTCTTTTATCAATCCAATATGGCAACAGACGTACAGTATTGTTTTGTGTTGCTGTTTGCCTTTTTCTGTAAATATTAGGTTACAATATTAGAATCGGTCACTAGATGGCAATAGAATTCATCTCCGTGTATTTTTCTCTCCTGGTGGAAATGACAATGCAATGCACTAATAACGCACAACACATTACATGTGGGATTGGGGCCGTGATGAAGACAACTGGCTGCCAAGAAGCAACAAGTTAATGTGAGTTCCTTTTTAAATGTTACATCCAAGTTTTGCTTTTGACCAGTTTTTGTTTCTAGCTTCTCTTCAATTTACATCTCTCTCTCTCTGTGGAGATTTAAAATTAGCAGGATTCTTGTGATAGTCTGTTTGTGTTTAATAAAAATCAACCTTTACTGTGCAAACAGATCCTCTCTTCCAAGCAGTAATTTTGTAACCAGACAATTCGCCATGGGGAGAAGATGTGGAAGCCGGCCCATGAAACAACTGATAGAAAACTGTGGAAACATAGCTTGGAAGGAACCAAACCACCCAATAATTGAGTGTGTCTAAACTGACTGACGGGAACTGGATGCCAGAACCTGCTTTGGTATCAGCACACATGACAGCCACTGTATACACATCAGGGCTGTTGACCTGATCCTTGCTCTTCTGGAACCAACACCTACATTTCCAACTGAACTGCTCAGTAGTTTTCAGAACTGACTCCAGAAAGTGCAGAATTATTGACTTGGCATGTTGCAAATATTCCATTTGCCAATCATTTAGACGGCCTGTGGAATGGTAGAAGCCAGCACTGCCTCATGCTTAAAGGCCTCCTCTAGGACTTTGCTAAGATCCCCAAGCGTGGATGTAATCATTTGCTTATCCACATGCAGTTTGAAACAGATATTATCTCTGAGGTAATACAGCACTTTAAGACCAAAGGTCTGTGGCATCTCTTTTGCTGGAATGGGCTGGTGGAGGGGTAGAGAATCAAGAGCCCAAGGGATACAACCTGAAGCACTGAAAGACATGGCCCATGGGGTTGTCACTACCTCAGAACCTCTACAGCAGCTGGTCTCCGAATCAGCCTTTTTAGGCCACCAGCTAATGTCCCCTCCGTCTTACAGGCTTCTGGACATATCCTCCTTGCTAGCATTAGGTAAAGGTTCCCCTTGACAATTTGTCCAGTCGTGTCCGACTCTAGGGGCCGGTGCTCATCTCCACTTCCAACCCATAGAGCGAGCGTTTTGTCCGAAGACAATCTTCCATGGTCACGGGGCCAGCGCAGACACTGAACACTGTTACCTTCCCACCATGGTGGTACCTGTTTATCTACTCGCATTTTGCATGCTTTCGAACAGCTAGGTTGACGGGAGCTGGGACAAACGACGGGGGCTCACTCCATCGCGTGGATTCGATCTTACGACTGCAGGTCTTCCGACCTTGCAGCACAGAGGCTTCTGCGGTTTAACTCGCAGCGCCAACACGTTAAAAGTCCAGTCAAAATCGTTTTGCTACCTGAGGTAAGACAAGGAAATGAAACTGTTGGAGAGGTCTATGGCTTAGGTGTCTGGTTGGGAGCTCAGACAAGGGCTGGACTTGATCCAAAGCACCGTTTCCAACTCTGTAGTTCTAGAACAATACTTATGTGCATAAAAGCTGACAGAACTGCCACCTGAACCTTCCTTTGACAGAGACTAAAGGACAGTCTCCTCCACAGCCCTAAAGACAGAATGCAAGATTAACAGCAGGCACATAAAAGAGCCAGAGGGCAAAAAGTTGCCTTTGATCAACATCTTGCAGCAACTTCCCAGCATTTGGTGTGGTTCACCAAATCTTTTCAGTAAAACAGTGTTATCTCAATATATCAAGACAAACACTGCATTAAAGCTTCAAAATCTGCTCCCTCTCAACCTCAGCCTGTCATCCGGCCACACAAATATGATTTACCAGATCTTCAAATTATATTGGGTGTGCCTATGATTAACTTACAGAAGTGTTCCTTCAGTGACAGCAGATGCTCCAAAATGGCCCATGGGAAGGGGTGGCTGGGTCTGTAGTGATGGGCAGGAAACACGGAACAACTCACAAAAAAGCCAATTACTCAAGGGGGTTCAAAGGTGGTGGGGAGGAATCTGCTTTCATGGAGTATCGGTTTACCTCTATTTACACACTCCTTGGATACTTTTAACGGAAAGCCAACATTAAGACTGCAATATGCTCCCAACTAGGAAATGTTAAGCTTCGAATCTGTTTCTTGGTAAAGCATATACAGTATGTCATTCGTTTCCCAAAATAAGAAGCGCTGAGGTTTCCTCTAGGCCCTATTGTTTGCTCTGGAAGGTCTGCCATCTAACAGCAGAATTTGGAGGCATCAGAAAAAGTATTCCACCCATGGATAGCTCTAATCAAGAGCTCCAAGGTAAACCTTGGATACAGACCTCAGGAGCCCATATGAACAGAGAATATTAAGTCTAGGAAGGCCCTCTGCTGCTACAATCCCAAGATGTTTGCTGCTGGCTTTTGTATCATGTTAATACCAAATGTGACCAAATTAAGTACAATCGTACAATTAATAGGTCCTCTGATTGCTGCTAACAATGGCATCGGCAAAACTTGCACTTTTTTGCGTTATCTTCCAAGCATCCTGCCAGGAACATGATGAGAATACAAAAAAGCAGGGTGAATAAATGAGGTTTTAATGCAGAGACGCCAAGGAATTGCAGCTGCTATCCACATCATCTCTGCATGCTGCCAGTGCTGGTCCTCATCCAGAATGCTCTCCTCTCTCCAGGGAGATGCAAAGATTTACTGGGAGATTACACAAATAAACAGATGTGAAGTTGGGGGAAAGGGATGAAGACTTAAGTCCCAATTTCACTTACTCTCTCCACCATTCAAGCCCTTGGGGGGTTCAATTCTTGAAAACTAAATCTTTTACAAGTTCTGTAATAACCTCATTAGACTCTACTGCTGAGCGATCTCTGACAATTATTTATATATTTATTAGATTTCTAGACCAACACCATCTAGTGGCAGTTTCCAGAAAGGACAAAATCATACATTCAAAATAACAACCCTCCCCTACTAAACCATAGCCATTCAGAAAAACAACTCTCAAAAAAGTAGAAGAGGGCAGCAACAAGCAAGAATAAGTAAGGATCAAACTAAAAAGGATGTCCTAAAATGCCTGTTCAAAAAAGCAAGGTTTTGGTGTGCTTTCTAAATGTCAAGAGAGGTAGGGGCACAAGTAGAGCATTCCACAGGGAAGAGGCCTCTGTTGAGAAAGCCTGGAGCCGAGTCACAGAGTTCCTGACTTCTCTCAAGATAGCCACTCACAGCATCAATGCCTGGGAGGTACCAGGTGGTAGATCTCAGGAAAAGGAGCCCCGACAGGTATGCATATTCCAGACCACACAGGAGCAGCAGCCCAAGATTGGGGAGAAATTCAGCAACAGAACAAAAAAGAGCACTAGAGAATGTAAAATTTGAAGTAGTTTCTGAGTGTCTATCGCCTGAAAACACAAGAGGGAACTTGATATTCTTCAAATATACAAATGGTTGATTAGAAGAGGGATCTATTGTGTACGGAGGATGAATAAAAGGCTCTGCACTGAGGCTGTGATAACTCCTTTGAAAGTTTTATAAAATGAGCAGAGAGAATTTATAAATGCACTATAGCTCTTTGGAGGACAGCAGCCACGATCCCTTTCATCGCATGTTAAGACTTCATCTTCCACTAGAACAGGAAGAGAGGAAACTTGCTTCTACTAAATCAGTGGTCCATTCAGTCCCACACCATCCGAACTGACAGCAGCTCCTCGGGGTGTTTAACAGGATTTTCTCCAGCCCTACCTAGAGATGCCGGGGGTGTCACCTGGGATCTTGGGAACAAAGTGTGTGCTCTGTCAATAGGCTACAGCCTGTCCTCCAGCAACACTGCTTTGAGCCTGGGGGGTGGGGGAGACTGGAGCCAAGCAATCTCTGGAGACCCACAAGTTACCTTAACCCTTTCTTAAATGCTTCAAGAACTTTTACTAAAGCAGAATAATAATAAAAAAAGCTCATCAACTTAATCCAGAGAAGTCTGAAGTAAACACAATGGCAAGTAATGATTGAGCATTTTATTAATCAGAGACAGGAAAAAACAAAACAAGTGTACACACACACACAAATCAACAATTAAAAAAATGACATGCCACTAACATTGTGCGGGTGTATTTGTGTTAGGAAGTGTGTGGTTAGCACGCACGTGCGCGCACACACATACTTGCTTCATTCGTCCAGTGCAAGACAGCCACAGAGGTGGCAGCTGGAAACGGATCATTTCGGAGATAACTGGACAAAGTTTGAAAACGGGAAAAGAGAAGTTATCCTATTTTCTGTGGTCACATGATAGGAATGGGAATTCTGATAAGTTTACACACCACTAGATAAGTCCAAATGCCGCGGGAGAAATTCACTTGATCGCCACCTCTCAGGATCTGGCAATCTGACATCCCCTTCATTCCTCCCATCCTTCCCAGTTGCCCTTGAAATGTGCCTCTCCATTACAAAGGGCCTAACCTGGAAGCTGGCTTAAGGCAGGGGAATCGGTGGCTGATTTTTGTTCAGAGATAGTACTCCAGAACTTAGGCAATTCAATACCTAACAGCGTCATAACCACCATCTTGAGCACCGTGTTCTGTAATAGCTGCTGTCTCTTGCCCTAACTACAGATGCGATTCCAACACCTCCCTTCCTCTAGCTAAGACAGGCTCATATACCCAGACAAGAGAAAATTGTCAGTTGCAAATTTAATCAACAGGCAGATTTTAACAGAAGCTCTTTTATTACAGCTCTTTCCATCTTTCAAAGGAACACTGCGGAGGGAGCTCTGCACGCCGTTTTAAGCCAAGGATTACTTTTCTTAACCGAGGACTAAATCTCATTTTAGCCTCATCTCATGTAGACCCCCTTGGAATAAATGGGATTCATATACGAAGTGACCAATAAATCCCATTCTTTTCAACAAATCTGATCAGGATGGGATTAAAATTGGGTTCAGCTTCCCTGGCAACCATCTCATTTTGAATCAAGTATTTCGCAACTTGAGCTATGAAGCTGAATGAAGAAAAAAAAACAGACGACTTCATATTTGGAATATGAAAGTAGCAAAAGTAGTCTGGCTGCCAAGTAAGCAAGGATAAAGAGGCAGGGCATAACGATCCTACATGCTCAGCTACAAACAGTACCCTGGGGATATTCTCATGCAAACAATGACCAAATGGAGGCCAAGGCCACACTTTGCCCTGTGCCCAGGTCATGTTTATCATGCCAAATGAAGTACTAAGGGGCTGCTCTACCTCTCCTGCAAGCCTGCACTGGGGGTTACCCATTTGTTGTCTCCTGATGATGAAACAAGGTTTTTAAAAAATGAATTTGTCTAAGATGGAAAAGGAAGAGAACATTACAGCTGCCCAAGAAGGTTTGGGGAACATGGAGCTAAAGAGTAGGAGAAGATGAACTTGGGGGGGAGAGGGGACAAGACTCAGATGCTGGCTGATACCACCTTGTGGATCCGATGGCAAGTATGGCCGGCAATACACATGCAGGGAAAGCGGGGAGGAAGGATCGGTCCAACGGCATCCAAGCTGTAGAGACAACGAAGCCAGATCCTAAGGCTCAAGCCAGCGCCAATACTGCATGAAAGAGAGAAACAAACACAAAGAAAACAAATTAAGAACTTCAGGACAATTTGTAAAAAGTGTCAGCTGCCCTACACTTTCGTTACAGGCTGAGTTTCTCCCCTTCACAAATAATTCTGGTACCAGGCGTGGTGCACTGTGTTACACCTACTACTACGGCTAACTTGAAGGAGGCCATGAGCTCAAAAACAAGTCAAAAGAACAGCCCATCCTTGCCCACCCACAGAGGGGATAACTGCAGCATGAATTGATGACCTGCAGAAATGCATGAGCCAGAACATTCAAGTCAGCTCAACCTCAGGACACGTCAATAGCTCACAGAAACAGCCAACAGTCCCTGAGTTACTGGGCAGTGTACATGTATAGTGTCAATGAGCCAAGTTAAATAAACTACTTCTGTGTTCAAGAGAAAGGCAGACACATTTGTGAGTTGGTGCAGCTGCCTTGTGACAAAAGGTCAACAATGTTGGGGGCTTTTCAGGCAAGGACAACATTTTATGTTATTACCCTGGATTTTCTAATGAAGCAAAACAGTGAGAGACTCAAGATAAACAAAAGGATGTACTTCTTCACACAATGCACAACTGAATTACAAAATCTGATGGACATCAACGTGGTTCTGAAACAAGATTGGACAAATGTATGGAGGATGACACTATCAAAATGGCTACTTGATATCATATGGACATCATAACTATCTCAGGTGTCTGAAGTGATATACCTATGATTTACAGTTCTAATGAGATTCCCTTTTACGTAAAATCAAGGAAGGAATTCAAGTACATTCTTAGACCTGTGATCCATTTAGCTTGCTTCCTGTCTCATCTCACCACTTGCGCTGCTAGGAGTGCGGAGGATGGAATTTCCCCTTGTTAACACCAAATGCAGAAGCCTCTTCGCTAAAAATATTGAAGTTAAAAGAGCTGAGTGCCCACCACACTGTGGAAAAATTGCTTCCAACTCACCAGTCAGTGCCTCCTGAGCAAAGTATTTGACATCCACATCTGGATCCTGTGTTAGTTTCTCCAGCACCGGCTTTACTTCATTCTGAAGAGTGCTGCGAAGTTAAGCATAGAAAGGAATGAACAGAAGAGAAGCAGTCAAGACAGAGCATGGCCAGCCTCCAAGGACTTGCAAAGGCCTCCCTGCCTCCTCACAGTTTTCTCCCAATCCAAAGGCATCTTTGATAGAGGCAAAGTGCAAGACGGTTGCCAAAAGCAATCTGCTCGGGGGGCACCCAGCAAGGTTCAAGTACCTGTTGTCCAGGATTGGTCCAATTTTCTGAAGAGATTTAGCCACATTGAAGCGGACATTGGCTACCGCATCCCCTGCCATTCGCAACACGGTGGGAAGCATGTGCTTGGTAGTGATTTCCTGTCCACACACTTCCGACAGCACCTGAGAAGCAAAGGAGTTATGAAGCTAATGAGGAAAGAGCCCTGCACAATGTGCACTCAAGGGGCGCTTGAACTCTGAAGACTACTGCGATCTTTCAAGCTAAGCCTCAACAAAATAGCACCTGGCCATCAGAAAACACTGGGGGGGGGGGTCCCTGTCACGGCACATTTCCACCAAAAAAGAAAGTGCCTCAGAGATTCAGGGGCAGGTAGGTTAACAAAAAGAAAAACCACTAATTATCAAAAGACAATTAGAAGAACCACTCAGGAACAGAGCTAGCAGGCCAGGCGGTAGATGCTTCACAAGAGGACATTCAGTACAAAAAAACCACCAGCAATCCTACTTCCCTGCGAGACCTCCAAGAAAGGGCATTCGAAAACCTACAAGACAGTTTATTCCAGTACTGAACTATTTTTGTACACAGGACTTGGTGTACTAGGCGAGAATCTGCAGCTAGGCAACTCAAATAATGTGTCATGGAAATCTCAATTATGCAACTTGAACAAAGTTTCTTACAGTCAGGTCTGGAATGCAGGAGATGACAGGGAAGACTGTGCATCTATTTCAATGGCTTCATTACTCTCCCCCCCCCGCCAACGCCTCCTCTCTATAAGTCCCTAAAACAATTCTCCATCTCATTTGTTCACGGAAGTTACTTTTTAAGGGGGGGGGGGCGCACACCAAGTTCTATAGTTAAAACTTCATGGAAATAAAAGGATAAGAATTCCACTGTACTCTGAATCTAAGTAGTTTGACTCTTGAATAAACATGAGAAAAATAGTTATAAACATGAATAAAATATTGGTAAGTAATATATTACTGGCAGAAGGACTTTTATTTGTATCTTTATGAAACTCATTAGTTTTCCTTTCCTTGTGTCAGAAGGGTAAGGAAAATATAATACACAATAACATTAGAGAAGCTAACAATTTATATAAAGACAAGAGAAGATGAGAAAGGACTATTGCTATGCAACACAAAGTTCAGAAAGAACCAGTATTAGGTCTTCTGAGCAAATTTTATAGATGTGGTTGATATAGAGTGGTGCCTCGCATACCGAGGTTAATCCGTTCCGGATTAACCCTCGCTATGTGAAAACATCGCTGAGCGAAACATAAAAACCCATTGGAACGCATTAAACATCGTTTAATGCATTCCAATGGGCCCTAAACTTACCGTTCAGCGAAGTTTCCTCCATAGCGGCAGCCATTTTCGCGCCCTCGGTAAGCGAGGGGAGGGCGCAAAAACGCTGCGCGCGGCCATTTCGGGCGGCCATTTTAGAACCGCCGAACAGCTGATCCGCGGGCATCACAAAGCGAAGATTGGTAAGCGAAACGCTTACTGATCGTCGCTATGCGAGTTTTGCCCATTGGACCGATCGGTATGCCTCCGCATTAGCGATCCCGAAAAGGGGATGGCTATGCGGATTCGTCGTTGTACGGTGCGCTCGTTAAGCAAGGCACCACTGTATTTAAGATTTAAAACATGTGCTTGGCGTCGTTTGTTCAGAATTTATTCCACACGGTAAAATTGTATAGTTGGTCAAAATTATTTTCAATCTGGAAAGAAAATACACAGACACCCGATGGTGTCTGTGCTTGTTCCAGTAACAACAGACCTCTTCCAATTGGAAAACCGGCAATTCTGACCCTGAGTTCACCCCAGTATCTTCCTCTGCTCCACCCTTGCTCCAACTCACATTGATGCAGAAAAGCGTGGTCATGCGGTGTAAGTAGTTGGGGTCGTTGGACATGGCCAGCACCTTTGGGATGATTGTGGCATGAGCCCAGTCTTTGCCAAACTTCTCCACTAGCTTCTTGAGGTTACTAGTAGCCGCCTCTCGGATGGCATAGACTGAGAAGGGGAAAAGAGAAACCAGCACGAGTTTACTGTGTGTTTAAAGCCACCTTCGGTCTATGCTAACAACACTGCACAACGCAGAAAATCATGAGTGGTCAAGCTCTGTCATTTTTTGGTTCACCATAAACAGATCTTGCTCTTGATTTGTGCGGCATGGATACATGCAGACCGGCAAAAATAAATAAAAAGAGGTAGATTTCTGCTAAAACGTACAAGAAGAAATCTAAACCAAAGACTTCTTTTGATAATGCTTTTACTCTGGGCAATGCTTACAGAGATGGGAAGCAGGGTAACCCTTTTACAGACTCACAGACCTGTAAGGTGGAAAGCATCCCAAGGGGTATGCAGTCTACCTGTTTGCTGCAGCAGGAGAACCACAGGTAATGCACCCCTAACAGATGACCACCCATCTCATTTTAAAACCACCACCCCGCAGTGAGAGAGAAAACACCACCTTCTGAGGAATCCAATCTACCGACAAGCAGCTCTTATTGTCCTGAAGTTCTTCCCAATGTTTGGCTGATATCTACTTTTTTTTTAATTTGAATTTTTAAATCTATATCAGGGCCCTTAACTCTCTGAAGGCCCAGACAACAAACTTGTTCTTTCTTCCGACAAACAGCCCTTCAAATGTTTGATAAATAAATAATAATAAATAAAATAAGACCTATCACATCACATCCCCCTTTTCTCCTGCCCAAGCTAGGCACATCCAGCCCCTTTGAGATGAACTGCATTTCTATTATCAACTAAAATCAGCAGTCGCACAATTATCATTCTAGTCTCTATTACTTCTAGGGCGAGAGAAGATGTTACAGGCTTTGCACTGGGGCACTAAGAAGACAATTAGAATACAAGAACCATAAAGACTGGGTTGGGACTTTATCTTTTTTCTCATGAGGACCCACCTGCATCTTTCCCCCATCAGAATTCAAAGCAGGAGATGAAGTGGTAGAATCCCAGGAGCTCAATATTAAGGATCAATGGGCATGCTTCTACCAGCAACTTAACATATGCTTAACCTAGTATTTATTATCGCTAAATAACCCTACAAGGGAATATTTCAAACTAACAATGAACATTTGAGTCCTTGGAAATTTAAGGAGGAAGCTTTTGTTGATGTCACATCCTGGCCCTGGGCAAGGATGAGAATGAAGAGCAAAGGCTCATTTTGGAACTCACTGCGCCTATGCTGAGTAACTGACGGAAAGCATTTAGAAAGAAAACATGAAACTTTAAACATTGGTAGTTCTTGTTTACAAGATTTCAAGTTCTCATACTAACAAGCAAATTCAAAAAAACTTGGAACTTCTTTTTATAATTGAAAAAAAAAAACCCTCTTTAAAATTACGTGAAACTACTAAAAGAAGAAAAAAAGAAAAAAACAGTGAACACTCTTTGTCCTGAGTCATCTCAGTAAAAACCATGGAAACAACCTATATTACTTTTACTTCATTGTGAAATACTGGCAGAAAACCTGAATTTAATTGCTTCTGTGGCTAGAAAAATATTTCTCCCATTAAATACGATTTTACCCTTGTGCTAAAAAGCCCATATTAATCAATTTTCTCTGCTGGAAAAAGGAGCTCACACAATGGATTCCCATTAGTTTCAAAGAACACTTTCAATACTATGGATTACTAGTCACAGATAAAAGCACTTGACATTTTAAAGCGATTAGCAAAGAACTACTTTGGCCTATGCTCTCTTCTTGAGATACAGCCACTTGCCCTACAATCACAAAACGTCCTGATTCCAAAGATTCAAACTATCAAATCTTTAAATAATATAAAGAAGACAGACTTCTAGTCCTTTCAAAAAATTTATTAGTATTTCACAATATTGATATACTGGCCAATTATCATCATCATTATATTGGAACTGCAAAGCTCTACTGGTCGCCAAATGTTAAAATGACTAAACTGAACCCATGAAGCCTTGGGCACATCATTACGACAAGTCTCAATTGAAAAGACAATAATGTTAGGAAAAGTGGAAGGCAGTAGGAAAGGAGGAAAATCTAACACAAGGCAGATTGACTCAGTAAAAAAGCCAAGCCCTCTAGGTTGCAAGATCCAACCAGAGCTGCTAACGATAAGGTACAGTGGTGCCTAACACAGTGATCGCTTCGTTTTATGATGAAATTGCTTTGCAACGCATTTTTTGCGATCGCAAAAGCGATCGCTTTGCAATGTTCCCTATGGGGGAATTTCGCTTTGCAATGATCGCAGGGAAGCGATCATTGCAAAGCCCCCATTTGCGGCCAGCTGATCGGCGGTTTCAAAATGGCCGCCGGGTAAACAAAATGGCCACCTGCTGTGTTTAGGGACAGATTCCTTGCTTATCAGGCAGCGAAAATGGCCGCACTATGGAGGATCTTCGCTGAACGGTGAGATTTAAGCCCATAGGAATGCACTGAAGGGGTTTCAATGTATTTCTATGGGCTTTTTAATATCGCATAGCGATGTTTTCGTTCTGCAGCGATTTTTGCGGAATGAATTAACGTTGCTATGCGAGGCACCACTGTATATTGGAGGTCAGTAATTTAGAGTCACCATAAGTTGGAAGCAATTTGATGGCCCCTAAGAACAAAAGCATATAGAGATATAAAGAATATTCAAGAAATCAGTTTGAACCGATTAGATTTAAAAATTAAAGTTTTAAAAGCCTGGGAAAATAAAACAATGCTCTGACCTGGCACAGAGAACTGAGCTGAAAGGAGAAGCCAAGCGGGTCTTAACAGCAAAAATGAGCCACAAGGGTGGGGGTGAGTCCCTGTTTTTTAAAAAAGGGGCTTTCTCCAGCATCTATCTGCCCTCTTGGTCTTCATAATGGCACCTGGAGAAGAGCCTCTACACAAGATCTCAGTGTTTGGGGTTGACACGCGAGAAGAGGTCCATATGTAACCTGCTTCCAAAACCATTTGGGACTTTTTCAGCTCAGGAACTTTGAATCTGGCCCAGAAATAGATAAGATGCCAACACAGGAGACAAACTAGAGTTGTATTTTAAGTCAATTCTTCATTCCCAGTTAACATTTTCCAACCACGTTTTGGCTTGACACTCCAAAACCATTTTCAAAGACAACCTGACATACAATGCATGGAAATAATCTAAAAGAGGTATTATCAGTGCATGGACAAGGGAAACAGGGTAGCAAACGAAACTGGTGAATGACGACGAGCACAGAAGCCTGCTGTGCCCTAGCAGTGTTGCCAGGTGAGTGGGCATCCCCAAGCTGAGAATCTAATCATTTAGAGCAGCAGTGGGTGGTATACAACCTACAAGTTGCATGTACCCTCCTCATTTAATTTTGCACGCTCAAGGAACATCCTCATGGAGAACTCTGCATCTGAGTCTCCAAGTAGCGTGATTTTCATTACAGCAGTAGCCTGTGGCAACTGAAAAAGCCAAAGCCCATTAGTTTCATCTCCGAGAGCCTTACCGTGATCCACCAGCCATGCCATGCAAAGGGAGTTCAGCTTCTCATCAAAGAATTCTACCCCCTAAAGATGGAAAAATTGTGAAGAGTTCAAATTAATTTGCACAACTGTCCCTCATGGGATTCCCTGCAGCCAGAAATGCAATCTAAATACAATATAAATGCAATCTGTTGGAGACAAGGTTCTAATACACAGGTCAAAGCAACACAAAGGGTTCAATAAAGTCCCAATGTGATGGGTGCAAATAGGCAGTACTCCCAGGCTTACTATCAAGAACCCATGATTTCACTGTAACTTGGAACAAACACAAACAACATGCTGTTACACAGCCATCACCTAGTCCTGCTGATAGCAAGGTCCAGCTCGCTGCAAAACATACAGTTCAGTGTATTTTCCTGGCCCATCAAGTCAATCTCCTTTATTCCCCAGAGGCCAAAAGGAGCACTTACCAGCTGCCCAGCCAACAGGGGCATGTACTCAATGATGGCCAGCCGCACACGCCACTTCGCATCCTCTGCCAGCTCCACAATGGCTGGCAGAAGGGACTGGGACAGCTGCCGGATGCCAATCACTTCATTCACACAGTCCAGGTTGGAGATTATGTTGAGACGGACTTCGGGGCACTGCAACAAGGAGAACTAGTTGATGACAGAAGTTGAGTGGGATGACATACCCATCTCCAGCTGCAGAATACTTGTGTTACCATTCTTCCCATTTATAAGATGCCCCCTTCTAACTCAAAAATTAAGAAAACTTAGCTCTGAGTATTCAGCCTCTGGGTTCAGAATGCTCGAACATTAGGAGCCACTGTTGTATCTGATCACTGCCTATAGCTCCACCTCCAACAAGGTGTGTTCCAACTGGTTTGTTCAGCATCAGCTGACGTCAGTACCATAAAGTTCGGGATTGGAGGAAGCTGGTTTACAGAGGCAAGGTATGGGCTGTTTTGTTTTCTCCTCAGCTTACTTCCATGTAAAATTAATTTTTAGTGTAATGATTTTAGGAAAAAATTGTGCTTTATACATGGAAAGATACGGTACCTTCTTCCACCACATCTAAACTAGGCTTGACGGCCTTCTGATCTTGTCAGGCTCCTTTCAGAAGGTCCTCATTTCAGATATGGAAAACAGCCACACTGATCTAATCTAAATGGGCAAATGTGGTCATAAACCCCTGAAAAATGAAATTGGGGCAAGGATGGCACCACATAGGAAACAGCTGTTCCATCTAGCTTAGTCCTGTGAGTTCTCAAGATTGTTTAACTGGAGAAGCCAGAAGCCGACGCTTGGGCGTTATATATACAAAAAAGGGGGCTCTACAACTTACCTGTGGTTCTTATTCAGACAAACTTGCTCTTGCATCAGCGATTCACACCTAATATAACGTAACTGTATTATCACTTAAATATGGCTCAATTCTCTTGGAGGCAGCTATACCCTTAAAAGCTTTCCACTGGTAGCTTTATCTCTAGGCCCTCCTTTGTGCCACAGTGAATTCCATAAAACTGCTCCCACAGCACCAACACGGAATACCTCTTGGATGAGGAAGCTACACAGGCATATTATATTGCCAGTTAGGAAACTACAGGAGGGAAGTCCTCCTCCTCCGGGTATCATCCCTGAACTTCTGCAAAGACTATTAAGTGGTCAAAAAAACAAATGAGGGAAAAAAGGGTTGAGGAACCACCTACTTCATCTTTGAGCTGAGCAAGGAAGAGAGGGAGAAGGTGCTCAATTGTGTTGTCCTTGCCCAAAATGGGAGACAGACCCATGATCACTGACGCCAAGGCTGATTTGACATGTTGGTTGGCATCTGACACCAGTTCCTGGATGATAAAAGGAGGATTTTCAAACATCACAAACTGGATAAGCACTAACACAATACTGCCTCCTTTTCGCCAATTGATAAGCAAACCTGTCTGGCATCCCAGTCCTGTATAATATGTAACCCATAAAATAAAAGGCATTGTTCATATGATGTATCAGTGCCTAGACAAGCAAACTAAAACTACAACCTCCTTTGCCCCAAATCCCCTTTTCCTACATAGTCAACATCAGTCGTGTTCAAACCATTGCGGTCATACGATCCATCAAGGTCTTGACCAGAAGTAGAACAAAGTATCCCTCGTTTATCACCTCCTTCTTTACATTCCTTTTAAGAGAGCCCTGTTTCCAAGCATTCCTCTGCTTCTCATTCTTCTTGCAAGCTTGCTCTCAAGCGGACTAACTGAACAGTTAGATGCACAGGAACTGAATCAAAACTCTTCAGAGATGGTGGCATTACCTTAATGCAGGGCAAGATCTGAGTCATGATGACATTTTCACGGCAATCAGGAGACAGGTTCTCACAGAATTCTAGAGGAGAAAAAAATGGCATCACAGCCATGAAATAAGCAAGAATCAGTTTAGCTCATCAGCAAGGATCAGCCTTGGGAGAAATCTGCTTCTGTTTCTCATTCTGTCATTTAGACTGGCCTCTAGTCCCGCTGTTTTATTGAGAATTTGTTGTTGGCACCATTTGTTTTTATTCGCTTAATGTTTTAACTTTTGAGTGTGTGCTAGTACTTTACAGTATGTGTCATATGCTACTGCTGTAAATGACCCAGAATAGTGCATTGCACTAAAAGGATGATATACAAAGTCAAATAAATGTATAAATAAATGTATAAACAAACAAATTAGTGTAAGGCCCAAAACTGACCTCTTTTCTAAAATGTCCAGCTTTTAAGTTGAATCCAAAGAAATCCTATTCATTTCTATGCACACAGATGCATAAAGCCTAGCAGCTGCAATATAGAGACTCATTTAGTATGCTACTTTCTATCTAACCTGTATGGGGCATGTATGTGTACTACACCACACCACTATATTATCAGCCTTCAATCAACCAACAGGTCAGGTAAGATGAGAGTTGGTCAAAACAACCTCTTGCGGCCCACAGCTTCCAAACCCTGAGATTCCTTACTCTTGTGAATTATCGTGTATTGAATGCTATGTTTAGGGGAACAGGCTTGAAAGGAAGGCAATTCCCAACTTAGGGTATGGATTTTGCATTGTTCACATAATTTCTGGCACAGCCTTTCCCTCCATTTCTCACCAGGCCTTTAATAACTACACCTCATCTAAACATTAGCATATCACGCATGCCTCAAGACATTAAAAAGCAGGCTAGAACATCTGCAACCACTTTGATTTCAATGATTTTCTAAGGCACAGACCACCACCATACCTCCTTGACTCCTACATCCCCACCAGAATCATCTGTGCTCAGTACAATTCATGTGTTTCTACAAAGAGAAGAGTGTGGCCCTACAGGGCCAAGCTCAAAGACAAGTACTGCAACTTACCTTTGACTTTGTGGGAGGCAGCAGCCCGGACTTCAGCTTCGCAGTCTTTCATGAGGTTCTGGAACGCTGGCACCAAGTCAGTCTTCGTGATTTCTGGCCCAACAGCTTTTTGGAGCTATAAAGAAAGGATTGGACTCAGTCAATCAGATACAGTGGACCCTCTACTTATGGAATTAATCCGTATTGGAACGGTGGCTGCAGGTTGAAAAGTCTGTAGGTTGAGTCTCCATTGACCTACAATGCACTGAAAACCGATTAATCTGTAACCGGCTGTTTTTGTTTCGTTTCTGTTCCATTTTGTTTTTTTTCTGGTCTGTAGGTCGATTCTCTGGCTGCAAGTCGAACCTAAATTTTACAGCCAGAGAAGTCTGCAACTCGAAAAGCCTCCAAGTCGAGCCGTCTGTAAGTCGAGGGTCCACTGTACGCCTTATCTTCTATCCCTCTCCCAGCCAAAAAGAATTCTGCTCCAACCACTGGATAGCCTGAGAGAATGCAGAAGTGTGGGGACACTCTGTTGCCCAGAGTAACAAGGGTGCTGGGTGTGATTTGATCTACTATTGATATATTATGGTGAACATAAGGCAAGGTGCCATCTTTAAAACAGAAGCAGCAGCACCCAAATCATTGTGCACTGCTGAAACAGGCAAGCAGCTGCACTCACCTCTGTGAACTTATCAGCCACCATATAACGGACACGCCAAGATTTGTCCTCCGCTGCTTGCCGTAGTGTGGGCATGACCAAAGATTCCAGGTCTTCCTGTGGCAGCAGCTGAGCAATGTTAACACATGCCTCCACAGCCAACAAGCGCACAGAGTCCTGCATAAGAGACACGGAATGAGTAATGGAAAAGAGATTCCCTTTAGTGTACTGGTGCTTTATAGAGTCCTAACCTTTCTTCAGTTACCTCCCATTCTCTCCCAGATCTGAACACACCATCACACAGACCTGCTCATCAGAAGCTAGGTTGGAGAACATGGGGATGATCTCACTCTTGACATGCTCCAGTTCCAAGACCTTGGCAAATTCACCCAGCTTGGAGGCTGCGGCTCGCCTCACCATTGGAGTATCATCTGAGCATAAGTTACGGAAGTACCTACGGAAAAGGGAGACAAAACAATGCTTGGTGTCTAGGACCTATGGTTCTATATGATCAGCATTTCTTCCTCTCTGTCATCCCCAATTCAATTAATACGTCTCCCACCACACTCGGCAAGATTTATGACTTACTGCCGAAGCTCAGCTTTGACCGAACTGGAAACTCTGGGGTAACAGACGCTGAAGAGGCCACAAGCGGAGGTGCGGGAAGTGAACCAGTCACCACCGGCCAGGCGCTTCACCAGAGGCACAAAGTGGGCCTCGAGATCCGATGGAGAATGTTCATGGGAGATCGCTCGGAGGGACTCCACTGCCTTGTCCCGCACGACCGTCTCCTCAACTGTAGCGAGGCTCTCAAGTGGAGGCTGCGGCAGAACGAAGAAAGACACATTACATCCAAAATGTATTTTCATAAACCATCGATGATCATCATGACAATAAATAACGGAAATAAAGCTGGATTTCACCACAAACTTGATACTGTGAAAGAAAAATAAACCATTCACCTTGGTGCTATGAACTACCAGAGAATCATCATCATAATAATTAAATAATGCATTCATTACATAATGATAATTAAATAATACATTCGTTACAGTTTGGGGCCTCAGCTGAACTGCTGAAAATCCAGCTCTCTTCTTTTTAGCAAGGTCAACTGGGAAGATTATTTGTAAAGCAAATGATGCAGTTGTCAGAAATTTGTGTTTGTCACTTGGGCAAGTTAAGTGCCGAGTCACAGGAGTGATGTATGAGGATAAAAAAAAAGCATTCAAAATTACATACCATAACCTACACATGACATTAAGACTATGTCACGAGATCACTGTTTTCTAGAAAGCAAAGTGTTGCTTATACACCACCCCATAGCACTTAAGAGCACTCTCTGGACAGTTTACAATTTAACTCTGAAAGCTGCATGTTGCCCACTCCCCATGGAGCTGTGTAATCCATTTGCCAGCCTCAGAAGGATGGAAGGCTGAGTCAGCATTGAGACAGCTACCTGGACCCATCATATGTGGGCCATGAGCAGAATGTTGCAGTTTAAACATGGCACCACGAATCATCTGACAAGTCCTGCTAAGCTAACACAGGACAGAAGCTAAGCTCAGCCAAGACATTTTGGTCATCTGTGAGGCTCTTTCCCACCACCTTGGATAAAGGGACGCCGTAACTTACAAGCAAGCAGTGGACATATTCAGGGCCCCCAACCAGAGCTGTGAAAGTACCCAGCTGTTCTGCCAGAGCGAGCAAAACTTCATCTTCATCGTAAATAGTATCTACAGTGGGGGAAGACACAAAACAATTGAACCAAGCAAAGACAAAGAAATTACTTATAGCTAAAACTAGTTTGGCAATGGAACATGAGAATCAGGTACAGTAGTATTGCCATATCTGTAGGATCAGTTCCCATGGTTTCACTTATCCGCTGCCTGAAAATATTAACACCCCGCCCCCGCCCCCTCTGAAATACATGTTTTGAAGATGTATTACCATAACTGGACACTAGAGAGAACCAGAGACTATGCTATATACAGGATTTGCTTATCCGTGATTTCCAGCATCTGCTGGGAGGATTGGAGCTGATCCCCCATTGATACCCGGGACCTACTGTGATTAAAATGAGGTGAACATCTGAAAGCTAACTCATGTGAACTACTTCACTGTCACTTCAGGGCAGGCAATAAGTACACTGTGAGGATAAACAGTCCCACAAAACAACACACAGTCTCGTTTGCTATTGTACATAAATGCAACAGAAAGCCCAACCAACAGCAAATTATGGATTCATACCTAGTTAACAATAGATGATCTTTGTTTCATGAGTATAAACATATTATCCTGCACCAAAACTTCATGTAGCAAATGGCCCAGAGTGTCCATGTATTATATTTATTTTAGAGAGTGAGCTTCTAACAGTCATGGTTGCAAATAAAACCCAGGATGTTTGTGCACAGTAAACATGACTAAAATACCTGGATGTTAAAGGATAAAACTTTTATTCTGTATATGTCCTGATTTATCATTATCTCACCAACGGCATTTTCTTCTTCCAAACCAACCAATAACACTGACTATTTCAGAAGGAGACTTACTTTAAAAAATTTGATCTATCAAGACTACTTCTTTTGTAATATCAGTGTCCTGGAAAGGTCAGTTGTGAGAGACATAACTTGCCTCAAGACTCTTGCGTTTCCAGAAACAGGTTAAGTCTGTTTTGTTTCTGTTCTGCCATGTGTTCAGTAAGTGATGTTACTGCTGCTCTTAGTCTCCGAAATTCCTATATACTGCACTGGAAAGAAGTAAGCTTCCACCAGCAGGCAAAATAAATTGTTAATTTGTTGTTATTTAGTCATTTAGTCGTGTCCGACTCTTTATGCAAAGATGGACATTTTGTGCAAAGAGGGAGATGACAAAGGACAAAAATTGTAGGGACCTAACAGAAGCAGAAAATATCAAGAAGAGATGGCAAGAATACACAGAGGAATTGTACCAGAAAGATTTGGATATCCCGGACAACCCAGATAGTGTGACTTAGAGCAACTTAAATGGAGACAGCTTCCAGAAGAATAAACTAAGTCAGTCTGTTTCATTGCTGGTCTGTTTCCACAACTAAGCTTTCCACAACACTGAAGTTGCTAGAGTTCTGTGGGACCTGAAAGTCTAACCATTGTATTATGGCGTAAGGCTTCAAATGTTTCGGACTACCATCATTTAGTCAGCACAAATGCTGGGAGTTGTAATTCAAAATACTGTACACAAAATGCATTAGAGGGAAAAATCTGGTGTGAATTTTCATGGACCGCAGAGCTTCATCATACACAATCTAGCAGACAGAAATGTATGCTATAATAAATCTGTTAATCTTGAAGTCTCTGGGCTTTTGCAGAATTTAATGAGCAATTCTTTGTTCTTAAAGCAGCCAAAGTATGGAAGCTTTGGAAAGCACTGGGGAGGGCCATTAATTAATTTTACAAAGCAGAACCTTGGGCAGGCAAACAACCTTGAGTCACAAGGAGTTAGTCAAAAGGAAAACCTTAAATCTTTCTTTGGCACCATTCTATCAATCAAAGCACAATAAAGGAGGATGTAGTGCTTTGTGGGACTCTGAAATGCCACAGAGCACACTCACAGTGCTACTCTGAAAAGAAAACTGCTATGAAAGCTTGGCACAGACACATGGGCACAAGCCACACCAGAGTTTCAGTATTCAGATCCCGTGTCTATTTCCTCTGCTCAGCAATTGTTAAAGAGCAAGGTCGTTCCAGTACCTGTGAGAAAAGGTAAGAGTTCACTGCGTGTCCGCTCAACGCCCAAAGCCAGTGCTATGGTAGACAGCTTCTTGATGCTGTTCAGACGAAGCTGTGGATGAAAACGAGAAAAAACAGAAAACAAAGATTCAAAAAGAGGAGTGACGGATGGTAACTGGCCACACTTGATTCCAAAGGGGGCACGGTCCAACTGTAACCTTAGTCCTTGGACAACTCGCACTGCTATAATGCTAATCAAATAAGCTGGTATTCCTCAACCTAGTGTCTGGTGTCTTAAACGCCATAGTTCCTGAGCATGCTAGAAATGAGGAGGACACCATAGTGAAGACTAACTCTTCTCCTATCTTCACAATACTTCCTGTGCACATATAGATAAAACACACACTGAAACACACCATATTGTTATATACTGAAATCCATTCATGCATGCACATATACAGCCACACTGAGAAAGACCTGTATAAACCAGGCTACACATACAGGAGATGGATAATCATGAAAAGAGCAGCTTTGCTCCAGGATGCAGCACCAGTTCTCTTGCGCGAGCACACATCCAGTTGTAATGATATGCCTGTATACAAACTGCGATGGCATGAATGGCAGGTTACTCAGTTAGTATCCTTGAGTAACTGAGTAACACTGGTTAGAAACACAACATAGGCCACCACCTAAGCCCAGAGCTGGATCCAAGAATATTTTACACTTTCTTCTCCATGAGAAAACAGTACACAAAAGCTACAGATTACTGGTGCCAAGGCAGTCAGTGTGTTTCCTTTGCCTTCACCAGTGCCTGACCCAGCTCGCTCTTTCAGAAGTCCACTTACACAGAACCTAGTCTAACATCTTCATTAATCTAAGATGGGTATTTCTCTGATCATGGATAGAAAACACAAACTGCTGTCTAAAAAAAATACTACCGTCAAAGACTGAATTTGGATTTGGCTACAGGAGAAAAAACACATTTCAATGTAGCAGACATTACATGCGAAGGACTGGCATATACAAGGGTGAAAAAGGATTTGAGCTCCTGTACCTCCCCATTTATTGCACTTGTTTTGCTCTAGCACAAAATCTTCTCTGCTGAAGAACAGAAACTGCTGCACGGGAGTTCACAGAGAATATTTAATGCAACTAAACTTGTGGTAACTGCAGCAAGCACATGGGAACTGATCTCCTAAATCAGGAGCTCTATGCTAAGTCATCCCTTCAGATTCACAATAAGCCATGCAATTTATCAAGCAGGCTGATGGCAAACTGGAACAACTGTACAATATAAGATAAGGTTTCCCTGAGGGTTCATAACCTCATATTCCAAGGACATGCAACAGAGCTTAACTGGACTCTTTTCAATTGTCTGGATCTGCAATTACTATAAAGAAGCAGAATCAATAAAGGGATGCTATTATTTATTTTATTTATTTGTTCCATTTTTACTCCACCCTTCTAGATTTGGGAATCTACTCTGGGTGGCTTACAGAATATACAGAATGGTAGACAGGAAAACAGCAAATAATCATTTTTAAGAAGGAGCTCACTGGGCTCCCCATACAATACTGGTTAAAGATGGATAAGCTGGTTACAGAAAGTTCCAAGATGTACACTATACAGTGGTGCCTCCACTTAACAACCATAATCTGCTCCAGAAGATGGACGTAAGTCGAAATGGTCGTAAGTTGAAGCACCCTTTCCCATAGGAATGCACTGAAACCCCATTAATCCATTCCAGCCAAAGGGAAAAAAAATAGCCAAAAAAATCACAGCAAGACTCATTGGAAATGCAATTAATCCCTTTGGGCCAAGGGGGGGGGGGGAGAGAGAAAAGCAATCAAGCATGCAAGACCCGTTGCAAATGCACAGAAAACAAACGGAACAGATTGGAAATGCACAGAAAACAGAGAGACAAGGTTGGAAATGCAAAGGAAAAAGCAAGGGAAACATGAAGGACCCACTACAAACAGAAAGAACACAAACGGAGCACACCGGAAATGCACAAAAGCAAGGGAAGCATGCAGGACCCATCAGAAATTGGGGAAAAGCACCTCCGTGCCCAGGATTCTCCCTTCCACCATCACTTTCGGTTCTGCCGCCGCCACCCGCTCCCCCCCCCCCCCGGTTTGGGCACTTGGGCCCAAAAAGGTTCGCATCACTGCTATAGATCAGTGGTCCCCAACCTTGGGCCTCCAGATGTTCTTGGACTTCAACTCCCAGAAATCCTGGCTAGCAAAAAGTGGTGGTGAAGGCTTCTGGGAGTTGTAGTCCAAGAACATCTGGAGGCCCAAGGTTGGGGACCACTGCTATAGATCATCAAGTCCAGCCCTTGTCACAGCAGGGAATCAAACTCTCAACCTCTGACTCTGCAACCAGTGACATAAACTTCTGAGCCATCTAGACCAGTGCTTCTAAACCTTGGGTTCAGATGTTCATGGACTAAAACTCCCAGAAACCTTCATCATAAATTGTGCTGGCCAGGATTTCTGGGAATTAGAGGCAAGAACATCTGGGGACCCTAGGCTGAGAACCACTGTTCTAGACTAAGTACAAGACTGAGTCCTTGGGGAGAGAAAATGATTTAACCTAAAAAAATTCACAGAGAAACCTATAGAACCCTATAATACTGGGGCCTCAACTGCAAAACTGTTGAAGCATATTTACATAACTTTAAGGGGGGGGGGGGGAATACAAACACACTGTCTCATAATAAAGAATTACAATATAGAATCTCTATTCCATAATGAAATATTTGAATGATAATGTTTACATTAAAACTATCACTTCTCTAAACATGATGCATTTTAACAATAAAAACAAAAAGGTTTTACATTTTAAAATCCCAATTTTTAAAAAAAGTCAGTTTTAGCCACTCTGCTACAGGGAATTTATAAATTTCCACAGGCAAGTGGTTCTTATTAGCTGATTTCTTCCTTCTAGTTCCTCAAAGAGAAGATGTTAAAAGCTTTAACGTTCTACCCCTCTGAGCATAAATGGTGATGGCCAAAGAAGAACAGAAAACAGAAGCTTGCCTGTATGCAATGTCAGAACTTGAAAAAGCTTCTTTGTTTTGGACTACTCCTCCCTAAATCTCCCACCCAAAAACCCATGGCTGGGAAACGCAGCCCAAAAGAGGATCATCTCCCAGCTCTGCCCAGGGCATAACTGTGCCTCGACATGAATGAGACACACCAAGTCCCCCATGCTATGACACTGACCTGCAAAACCAGTCTCAGTCCCCTCCCTGTCCCAATAGATCCTCAGCTTAGCAGGATTTGACAGGGGAGGACAAGTGAGGCATGACTCTAGACACACATAAAAAAATAACTATAGCTGATAGAGAGGCCCTTTTGCATTCCTGCCTAGAGCTGATCAGAGCACAAAAAGACATCTTGTCTAATATGAAAGTAATACTTTGTTTAAATTGAAGCCCAGTCCTGACTGAAGTAATTGCTGAGGGAAATCTGTCTGCCTGGGTTTATGGTAGTATTTAACCTGTTTTAGGTGGGGTTACATTTCTTCATATTGGGAGCACACAACCTGTAGCCCTCCAGATGTTGCAGTTTGAGTACAATTCCCAGTATGTCTCGTCACCAATTACACTGGCTAGGGTTAATGGGACCTATAGTTCAGTAATATCTGGAAAAACCACACTTTGCCCACCTCTGTCCCTTGAATATTACGCTCATAAGATGGATTGATCTAGCATTTTCAATGAAGGCCCAAAGAGCACACACGACACATAGCACTCGCATGTAAACAAGACTGAGGCACCAAATATGAAACAAAAATAGAACATGAGTGTTTAGCAACAGTCTGGGAAGCTCCAGATGGCACCACAACAATGCAATGTACATAAGACTGCCCTTGGAGATTGTGCGACAGACTAAAGTTTACCCCCCCAAAAAAAAACCCACCACCAGCTGCTAATTTGCTGAGTAGGACATCTCAAACACACCTATTAATCCCATTTTCAAAAAGACTTCTATTGGTGTTCTCTAACTTTAAAAATTGTGAAAGGTCTTATTAGGTGAATGAGACCACACTGAAACAGCCAAAATCATTATGTTCGATTTGTTCAGACTTCGATAAATCTACCTTATGAGTACTGTGTGAGAGATAAGCAGGCAGGAGTTCACACTTGCTACTTATATTAGAAAAGGTGTCCTGTACTCTTTTTATTACCTATGCTTGTCTTACGCTGCGGAACAAACATCCCACCTGCTACATATATTTTTATCTCACGTCATCAATGTACACATTAATGAAGCAAGAAGCGGGACCCCAAGGAATATACAAACTGCATTCCACAATGAGTATGATAAAGAGGGAGGGATGGGAGCACCAAAGGTGATGAAAGATAAAAGGCTATGTAGATTTCCGTTTGGTTACAGTGACAAGGCTAGCCACTTGGTGAATTCTGAATCTGACAAAAATCCAGAAGAGACACTTACAACTTTGTGTAAGTCAAAGCTACTCAACATCATCTATATCTATCTGCCAGATCTCTAGATATCTCTGTCTTTGCCATCCCCCCTTACTCCAACTTTGTTGAAATTCAGACTGTAAGTTATTCCAAAGGTCTGTTTTATGAGACTCTGCACTGACAATTTTCAAGGCTAAACCGATATTAGTTTATAGCAGAAAAAAATGAAGTCTTGTGCAAGCCTCAAGACTAACACATTTTACTTGACATAAGCTTTCAAAGATAATATCTGATGAAGGCAGCAAGCAGCATGGTAGGAAAGCCTATGAGAATTAGCTGTTATTTGTCTTTAAGATTCAACACATTTGTTTGTTAGTTGCAGAAATACTGTACATTTATGTTGCTTTTATACACACAAAAAAAGCAACAGGGATAAGTGGGTGTAGGATGTGCTCCATTGCTCCTCCCAGCCAACCATCATCACACCGGATTTCTGCAGCCCTTGCGGTATGGGATCCAAACACCTCATTACTTGTGCATTATTAAATCTTTATATCAGTGATGCAAAAGGCCCAGACCCAAATGGCAGGCATTAAACCAGGCATCAAAAGCGATGCACTGGAAGGGGAGGGCAGGAGATCGGGGTGGGAACGAGAGAAAAAAAGCAAGAAACAGAATGGTAGGAAAATCACATCCCCCCCAATAGACACCACAGGGCCACAACTAACATGGCTTCCCTCTGGAGAACACTCCCCCCCCCCAAAAAAGAGATCTCGTTATTAACTACCCTCTATGACCAAGGCATCCATTTCTCCTCTCTGTTTAAATGCAAATGAGCTGCGATTTTACCTAAATAATCCTCTAGCATAGTGGTCCCCAACCTTGAGCCTCCAGATGTTCTTGGACTACAACTCCCAGAAGCCTTCACCACCACCTCTGCTGGCCAGGATTTCTGGGAGTTGTAGTTTTCCCTTTCCCCCGCCCTAAATTCCACTAGGGAGTTGCCTAGCACCCTTCCCCTGACCGGGCAGGACGCTTATGAATGGGAGAGGCCTAGTCCAAGCGGAAGCCTCCTCTTCTTAAGCCGAATACATACGTACACTAAAACGAGACCCTCGACCCTCCTGGTCCCCCTCCCCAATGACGGACAAATAGGTCACCCAGCCAATCACGTGGCCGTTCTCATCCCCCTCCCCGCAAAAGAAGGGTCCACGGATAATAGGGAGCCTTTCATTAGCCAACACCCTCCTCCTCACTTTTTTTTTAAATGAGAAGCGTCTCAGCCAATCCGCCTCCGCGTCTCATCATTCTCACCCGCGTTTCTCAGATGAAAAGCGGCCGCTGATTGGTTGCTGTGCCGGGGCACTCTCCTCAGAGGCTTCGACCACCCAAATAATCTCCAAACCGCTTTCCTCAAGTCCCAGCTAAGCTCCCGCAGGCAGCGGCCTTACCTGAACGTCTTCGTTCCGAAGCTCATCGATCAGCACAGCAATAGGGTAAAGGGAGTCATCTCCGTCGGCAGCCGCCATTTTAGCTCCCGGCTTCGGTTCTGAAGGGTGCGCGGGGTTCACGCTGACGCCTTGCAGGGGCGGTTTACGCCCCATTGGGTTACTGAAATGTCAGTCACAGCTGCGCTTATAGTCTATTGGTCTCTTCCGCACAAATCCCAGCCATTCGGCTCAATTAATCCAGAATTCTTTCTGTCAATCATCCTCACTCTTGTAACTTATTGGGCTAGAATTTCAGAATTTTTGACCATTCATAAAAAAGTTTGGGAAAGGAGCCCACCTCTCGCTAATCGTTATTGGCCCGAGGGTCTGTATTCCCGCCTATTGAACGGAACAATTGGCTGAAGTCCACATCTCAGTGCGAGGAGCGCTCAGCAGTTCGTCAAACACCACGAGAACCGGGCAGCTCCTTCTTGACATACTATTGGATAGAGGTTCAACGCCTCTCCCCCATGGGGAAAAACGATTGGCCATTTATTATGAGAGACATGACTTTATACCCAATCCCAGTGCAGAACAGGCTTTTGTTTCGCCCGGAGGGGTGGAGAAAGAACAGAGAAGGGCAAAGGGTATTTATACGTTTCCAGAGCAACGCTGGCTTTGTTTACCTGCCAGGGCTAGAAAAGCGTGTTAATAGTATTACGTCACGCTGCGTATCCATGATGTCATCACTGAGAGATGACATCATAGGAATATACCTTATTAATTTTAAACAATATATAATTTAAAATATTTTACGCAGCTTTTTTCAGGACAAACTGCCCCAGGGAGCTTCACAAAATAAAATTTGGAACAATAAAATTTGAATAGAGTGAATAAAACAACATTAAAAATGCCCACAGGGATTAAACATGGAAAAAAGGCTTCGCAAATTTCAGGTTAAAGGAGAGCTGGATAACATTATCTCTGGGGGACTACAACTCCCAAAATCCCCCAACAAGGCTGGAGGAATTCTAGGAGTTTAGTAAAATTTAAAAAGGGTAACATTTCTAAACACTGGTTTAAACACTGTGTTTTTCAAGTGCTGTTCTGTTTGTTACAGTAATCAATAAAACAATAAAAGGCCTTGTGATACCCCAAACACAAGAAGCTTTATTTGATATAATCCTTTGTGGTTTCATTCAAGAAATGTATGAAGTTGTTCAGCCTCAGGTAGATGATACTTATTTTGTTTAAAATATGTGTGCCTCAACTTTCGTCTTTAAAAGGACCCAAGGCTGCTTACATCATTAAAAGATGATATTTAAAGCTTAAAAACAGGAAGTATATAAATGCTAAAAAGGATCAAACAAATACTGCACTAACAGAAAGCAAACGGAAGCAACATCAAAACACATTTAAAGCAGTAAGGCACAACAATCCATGTAAGAACCCCACTAGAGCAACCAGTCATTAAGAAAAGCTTGCTTGAATAGAAAGAAGCTCGGGAAGTTAAATTTATCACAGCATTTACTTCTGTCCTACTATCGTAGCACCATTGAGAGTGTCCTAACCTATGGCATTCTGGCATGGTTTGGGAGTAGCTCTGTAGCGGACAAAAAAGCTCTACAGAGAACCATTAAAATTGTCCAGAATATCATCCAGCTACCAGCCCTGGATGACATCTTCACATCCCATTGTCTGAGGAAGTCACACAGCATCCTGAGAGACACTTCCCAATCCTGCTTATAACTTTTTTGAACTGTTACCGTCTGGCAGAAGATATAGAACATTTAAGACTCGGACCACACGTTTTCTAAATAGTTTTTATCCTAGAGCTATAATTGCACTTAATAATAACCTTAAAGACCACCAGTAGTGAATAATTAGTTGGACTGTGTTACTTGGCCTGAGGTGTAGATGTTTGTATTTTTAGTGGGGGACTTTTAGTGGGTGGGGAGTGTTTGGGGAATGTTATGTGTGTGCATGTGTCTGGTCTCTGGGTGTCTGTGAATTTCGTTGTATGGGTATACTGTGTATATACTTACAATGACAATAAATTATTATTATTATTATTATTATTATTATTATTATTATTATTATTATTATTATTATTATTATTATTATTATTATTATTATTATTATTATTATTATTATTATTATTATTATTATTATTATTGTTATTGTTATTGTTATTGTTATTGTCATTATTGTTGTTGTTGTCATTATTGTTGTTGTTGTTGTTGTTATTATTATTATTATTATTATCTTGGCCTTCTTGTGGAAGGACCGCAACGGTGGGGCCAACCTGGTCTCCTGTGGGAGAGAGTTCCAGAGTCTGGAGACAAAATACTGCGGGTGGGGGGGAAGAGGTGTATTTTTGTTCTATTTTGCTCCGATTTGCTGCAGTGAACAACCTGCTCACGTGGATCATAGTTCTGTATTGTTACATGCTGATCGGTGCATGTATGGAGAGTTTTCTTCTTACAAATATGAAACAATTATATATGCATAGTTATATAGAGAAAACACACAAAAGGTCATAAATGAGTGACTTAAATTGATATTCCTTTGAAGCTCCTTTCTCAGAATATGTCCTAAGGAAAACATTCCTTTGGGCATCTAGTTGTGTTTCTACATGATAAATTGGTTTTATTCCTTAGGTTAGGTCTAGGTTTATCACTTCATGGTTTTATGATACTGTTTACTACCCTGTTTTCCCCAAAATAAGACCTAACCTGAAAATAAGCTCTAGTATGATTTTTCAGGATGCTGGCAATATAAGCCCAACCCCCAAAATAAGCTCCAGTTAAGTGAAATCCCACCCTCCACCATTGTGCAGCATTGTGCAGCAACCAGAAGAAGATGACATGACTGTATTTGAATAAATGTAGATTGTTGTAACTGGGGAAAAAAACATCCCCTGAAAATAAGCCCTAATGTGTTTTTGGAGCAAAAATTAATATAAGACCCTGTCTTATTTTTGGGGAAACATGATAGAGGTAGAGATGTATGTGTCTTTGCACTTCTGAAACAATGGCCACATCCAATAATGCACTGGGAGATACACGGGACCTCGCTCTAATTTAGTGGTTCCCAACCTTGGGACCCCAGATGTTTGAGGGTGGAGAAGACAGACAAAATGGGAGGGCGAAGGACGTGGAGATGGACATTCAAAAAACAATGCCACCAGATGTGTGTGGAAAGATGATAGTGGGATGACCTAGTACATTCCAGTACCCACCAACGCATATCCTCTCTATGTGATGATGCAAATACAGTACTAGGATGATGTATTCGGATGTGGCAAACAAAAACAAACCTGAATTACCAAGAGCAGTCCCAGATCCATCAAGGACAACACTACTGTGTGGATAAGGTCTGAAATCACAAAGTCCGCTGTCTGATTTTGCAATGAGGGTAATTTGTCACTGGGCTGGGGTGGAGGTGGAAATCTCCTCGGCGATTTTAGGAAAAGGTGCCTTTTGGCTCTGGTCTCTGAGCCACCCATTTCGGACCAGTCACTATCCTTCAGCCTATGTTACCTTACAGTTTTGTCTGAAGATAAAATAGGGGTGTGGGGGGAGAGAGAGAGGAAAAAACTGTTCTACCCTACATTATTTGCAAGGAAGGGAGATGAAAATATCACCGATACATAATTGTCAAAGGAGTGGCCATGTTATAATATTGCAGAAAAAACAACATAAAGCCTTCTCACACATTAAAAGACAAATGCATTTATCACTGCACATGCTTTTGTGACACTAATGAAATAAATTGACAGCGTCCACGAAAGCTTAAGTTGTGATAAATCTGGTAGCCTTTAAGATGCCACAAGACATGCTCCAGATTTTTTTAATTAATATGCGACTGCATTGAGCTGTGACTTTTTAGAAAGTATGAGAAGAAAGTATCGTTTAGCATCATATATGCAAACACCACCCCAATTAGATAGACATCATTAACTGTTTGCTGTTTTGCATAAACGGGGGGGGGGGAGGCAGTTACTATGTGCAGAATGGCTTTTTTTGTATACCAGACATGTTCTGTGTTGGTTTTCTTGCCTGTAGGCAGTTGTGAAGGAACTGTAAAAGGAGGAAAGGCAGAGTGAGCTGTCCCCTCAATCAGAGACGCCCGAGCAGAAGAAAGAGATGGGGGCAAAGGGAGTCACAGAGAACAAAGAACTGAATGTAGGGAAAGAAAAGGGAACAGAGTCAAAGGAGAAAGGAGAACAGATTGAGATATGCCTGATGGAAGAGGGACAGAGAAAAGGAGAGGAGGGGCTAATTCTGTCTGTATGGGAGGAGGATATAGAAGAACCAAGGGGGAGTTGAGAGTTTAGTCTACCCATGACAGGGGAAAAAGGAAGAAAGGAAAGGGAGAGAAGAGAAAAGAAAGAAGGAGAAAGTGTGAAGGCAGGAGGAGAAGGGGATGACAGAGGATGAGATGGTTGGACAGTGTCATCAAAGCGACCAACATGAATTTGACCCAACTCTGGGAGGCAGTGGAAGACAGGAGGGCCTGGCGTGCTCTGGTCCATGGGGTCACGAAGAGCCGGACACGACTTAACGACTACTAACCTAAAGATAGGGGGATTATTGCCGGATCCAGAGGCATCTATGAAAAAGTGATCATCGATAGGTTTTTTGGAATGGACTGTGGTGGTTTATCCGCAGGGACACAGTCCCTGGAAGAAGGTGGTCCGACCAGATGCTTCCTTCAACCAACCCCTATCGGGGGGAGATTGAGCCAGACACCCCTGCTGTGGCACAATTTGTGCAGTACAAAGTACGCCGATGAGGAAACCAACAGATCGAGAACGTTTGGGGGCAGCACCTCAATGAATCCCATCAATTTTGGGACAGAGTTGTCATCCCCTCAATATGGACAATTCTCTGACGTTGGTTGTTTTAAACCTGTAGAAATTGTTATAGACTCTACCCAGTGTTAAGTTAAATAAATTTGCTGATGTTCCAAAAGAGACTCCCTTGTCATTTCCCGCCAAAAAGGAGGAACTGCTTCAGGCTTTTGACGAACCCAGTCACAACAGTTCCCCTCTTTTCCTTTCCAACTAGCCAAATTTAGAGTTCCCCCAACTTCCTTGTTACAATTTTTCATGATTTCTAAAAGAAACAGCACATCAGAGGACAGTGAGAGAGCCGGTGTTTGCATGCAAATAAACCCTTTCATTGTCTCGTTGCCCGGCGGCTTATAATTATCAGTAAATCTGCCAGCCCTCTGTAGGAATCTAAGCTTCAGAGAAACTCTCCTTGCTGCCTCTTTCTTTTCTCTTTCTCTGGTATCTAGAAACAGGGTTGACAGTACCATTAGGGAAAATAAAATGGTTTCCCTTTCATGACAAAGACGGGGAGGAAACGGCCAGGCAAAACGATGAACATTGTTCTCCTCTGCATTGACTGCCTTGTGCCCCACTGGATTGCCAGCTCTCCAAGGGCTACAAGATGTCCTCAAGCGTCATCTGCTTCCTCCAGGTCTCCAGAGAAGAAGATAAATCTCAGAGTGAGGGGCACCAGAGTATGACAACGCTTTATGACCGAATGGCAGAAATCCAGTAGAAAGTCTCAGATAGGTTGTGGGACCTACAGAGGAGTGGACTCACCACATCTCCACTGATTTTAACAGTCCCTACTCCAGTTTTGGCTTACTACTGGTTTAGAGCCCACGACCCATCTGCCTTCCTGTTGCATAACTCCCAGTGGTGCAGAATGTAGAAGAGAATTCTCCACGAAGCGGTAGTGAACCATCACTTTAATCAAAGATGTAGGGTGTGGAAGAAATTCTCCTTGGTCGTGTCTGGTGAAGATAAAGCCACTGTATTTTGGCATTGGATTGATCACCAAAAATGGACCCTTTTCTGGCTAGTGCTTGGTATATTATCTGGTTAGCCAGGATTAACCTGGACTCGGGTCGGGATGGGGAACAGTCTGTGTGGCCTTGGGCAAAATGTGTAGTCTCTGGATGCTCCCAGAAGAAGGGAATAGTAAACTACTAGTGAGTACACTTTACGTGGAAAAGATTTCTTGGTACATATATGGGAGAAGGCCTTCTCTGTTGCTGCTCGCAGCCTTTGGGACTCCCTGCCACAGGCTACGCTGACATCTTCATTGTCTTTCCAAAAGCCAGCAAAGACCTTTCACTCCATACAAGCTTTCCCCAAATGACTGGCTGCCTGAGTGGGGCTTTAAATGGATGGTTGTATTTTATTGGTCTGAATTATTTATTTATTTATTTATTTATTTATTTATTTATTTATTTATTTATTTATTTATTTATTTATTTATACCCTACCTATCTGGTCGATATGACCACTCTAGGCGGCTTCCAAACATGTAAGAATACAATAACGTATACATATAACAATTAAAGATATCAACAATATACTATAAACTATAAGTTGTGGTGTTGCTTATGTTTTTTAGTATGGCATTTATTTGGTGCTTTTGAGTACAGTATTTGTATACTCACTGTTGTTAGCTTTAATATTACCTTTTAAGGATGTAAACTGTGTTGGGTCCTTTTAAAGAGAAAGGTGGGGTAAAAATGTTTTGAATGAATGAATGAATGAATGAATGAATGAATGAATGAATGAATGAATGAATGAATGAATGAATGAATGAATGAATAAACAAACTTCTTCAGACTGGCTCTACTTCACATGAGGTACAGTTGGGGCCAAATACCTAAACTACTGATTTATCCAGCCAACAGTTGCTATTATGGTTAGTTTTTAAAAGTTAGGGGCCCAGAATCCTATTCATCTTTTATGTTTGCCTAAATGAAATTGTGTTGCAGCTACGAAATCAACGAGGTCCTGGTTGCATTTCTAGATATTATAGGATCCTGGCCAAGATGTTTTCCTTTTTCTTAAACTGTAAATAAAATATATCTCTGAAGATTCTTAGTTATCTAGGTGAGGTTCTTTGGAAGTTGAGTCATGGCAACTGGAGTTCTTTCTTCCTAGGTTGGAAGTTTTGCTACTCATCCAAGTAGCTTCTTCAGTCTGAGGAGAGTTGGTAGAAGACTGCTCATATAGCCTCCACATTGCTTTCACTTCCCCCTGGTCTGAATAGGCTCCTTAGATGGACAAAGGACGGTGTGTGTGTGTGTGTGTGTGTGTGTGTGTGTGTGTGTGTGTGTGTGTGTGTGTGTGTGTGTGTGTGTGGTGTGTGTGTGTGTGTGTGTGTGTGTGTGTGTGTAAATCCCATTTCTGTATTCCTTCTTCACCCATTATCACAATTTGCTAGCAGTCATTAACAGTGGTTTTTTTGATAGGTGTGGTCCCGATCTTTCTGTGAGGGATGAAAGGGCATTGTGATAAATAGAACACAGGTTGTCTCTAAGGCCTCCATATCTGTTGAATGAGGGATTTTCTATTTGCACATGTGTGGCCTCCCTGACCCCCTCTCTCAAACCACCTCAGTCCAAAATGAGTATATCTTGGTCCTCAAAAGACTGCCCTTTCTCCTTCAGTTTGAAGGAACCCTGCTGATTATGGTGCTGAGCCATTGCCCATCCTGTACTGGGCCATTCTCTTGCTTATTGGCTATTTGGCTTCTCCAGAGTAGAACTCCAAACACTGTTCTTTACATTGGACCACATATACTGTATTGCTCCTGTTGTGCTTTGGTGTCCAGCCTTTTGAAGGGATGAGCCTCTGCCTTAGCGTGTTTGTGGGTTCAAAGTGCATGGATATGTGGCGCTTACCAGAAACCCTTTTGAGCTTTTCAGACACACCCACCATATAAGGAATGATGATGTTCTTCCATGGGCTCTGGGTCTCAGACTGTTCCCTTGTCCTGCTGGGTCAAGACACAGCCTTATGAAAGTCCCATTTGGGATATCCACAGGTCTTAAGGGCTGTCTTCAGATGTCCATCTTACTTCTTCTTTGCTTTTATGGAGGTGGGGGTGGTTTTTTTGCTCTCCCCACCAAAGGCCCCAGTCTTTCGACAGCAGCAGAAACCAAACACGTCCCTCTTCTGCTTTCCGATCCCAAGCAAATGGCCAAACGGAAGATCTCACCTGCGAGCCCTCAAAAACGTGCATCGAAATTGTGCATTGAGGTGCATGTTGAAATAGGCTTCAAACATGTTCCTGATCTCTCCATTGTGCTGATCAGCGCCACCCCGTCCCCAGAAAAGGGATCTTCTCCCACCAGACATGGAGAAACTGCCCCCTTGTCGCCACAAAATGAGGTTAGAAATAGACTATTTTATTTGACTAATGCACAGTAGGAACTGAAGTCCCACCTGTTCATTTGGACATAGACGTTCTTGTGATACACGAGTTACTGCCCCAGGGAATAACTCTACTCAGTTTTGAGGAACTGAGAATTTTTCAGAATATTTGCTTTCACTTGTACATTTTACTAAGTGTTTTCACGAGAAGCAGAATTGTGTTTACTCTTCCAGGATACATTGTGCGGGTGGGTAAATCCCCATCCGAGCAGCTGCTTTACACTCCTTCTGGTAATACATTGGTGACAGCATGGATCAGAAGTACAGGCAACTGGTCATTTCGGAGTTTCTCAAAGCAAAGCTGCCTGTCTCCCTGAGAAATGATGCAAAGGTCTGCAGGCAGATAGTTGGGTGTCTATCTGGTCTTGTTTAACTGTCTGGCTTCCTTGCAGCATAAGAACAACAAATAAAGCACTAGCAAAGGTATATTGCATTACAAATATACTATGGCAGACCATGGCTTTCCAGAGGAGGGAGGCCCTTCCCTAAATCTTGTTATGTGCTGTCAAGTCGCTCTTGACATATGGCACCTTGATGAATGAGCGATCTCCAAAGTGTCCTGTCTTCAACAACCCAGTTCACTTCCTGCAGCTCCTTTTAAGGAGTCAATCTTTCTCATATTTGGTCTTCCTCTTTTCCTGCTGCCTTTGACCTTTCCCAGCATTATTGTCTTTTCCAAAGAGTCCTGACTTCTCATGATGTGCCATAAGTAGGGCAGCCTCAGTTTCAACATTTTTGCCTCCCGAGATAGTTCAGGCTTGGTTTTACCTAGGACTAGGGTTGCCAGATACACGGGTACTAAAAGGAAGACATAGAAAGACAAAAAGGAGGACAAAAAGGAGGACATATTGAATGTTTCATTTGAATCGTTCCAGATTAAACCCAAAATCAATAAAATTTTATTACAATAGCTGCCAATAAATGTCTCTTAGTGAACCGACCAAGAAACAGTCATGTTAAAAATTAAAAATAAATTCAATGGAGGCTTCCCCCCCCCCAAATACCAGGGGGGGTGGGCAGGTGAGGGAGGGGAAAGCCATGGGGAAGGGGGTCCTTCCACCTCTCCCTGTCCCATCCAAAATTATAACATAAAATATACAAAAGCCTGACATTGTAAAGGTTTTTATCTTTGCCTGCCTGATGGAGGACATTAGGCTAAAAAGGAGGACATGTCCTCCTTTTGCCTGACATCTGGCAACCCTACCTAGGACCCACTTGTATGTCTTTCTGACAGTCCTGAACTACTGCAAAGCAATTCTCCAGCACCACGTTTCAAACAAATCATTCCCCCATCCTCGGTTAGCTGTCTTTGCAGGGGAAGCAGGGTTTACTGCACTAGCCAGGCATTTCTTCTTTAGAATTCTTCTTTGCTCACAAGTAGATTAGCAATCCCAGGAACATGAATATGTTGCTAAACAAGGGGGAGCATGTGCTTTGTTTTAAAGGAGATGTGGCTCCCTTAGAGGCAGAAGACCACTATTTCACAGTGATGGGAGGGGTGTGGGGATACTTGGGGGTGTCACCTGTGTATGGGGCGTTTTGTACAGGTCAAAGTCTATGAGTTGCACAACCCTCACTTAAGTTTCTAAACCTGTTTCTTGGATGTGATTTACTGATTAGGAGATGCTTGTTTCATTGAGTTTGGATTGTCTGCTTGACCTGCCTCAACTAGCAATAGAACATACAGTGGTGCCTCGCTAGACAGTTATGCTTGTTGTAAGCCACCTAGAGTGGTCTTAAGTGACTAGATAGGCGGGATATTAAATAAATAAATAAATAAATAAATAAATAAATAAATAAATAACCCCGCTAGAGATTGGCTTTTTGCGATTGCGATAGCAATTCGCAAAACAGTGATCCCTATGGGGGAACTTCGCTGGACAATGTTTGGTCCCTGCTTCGCAAACCAATTTCGCTAGATGTTGATTTTGACAGCTCCCTTCGTGCTCACAAACAGGTGTTTTCGGAACCTAAGCTTCGCAAGACAGCGATTTAAACAGCTGACCAGCGGTTTGCAAAGCGGCTTTCCTATGGCTGATCTTCGCTAGACAATGACAATTCTTCCCCATTGGAATGCATTAAACAGGTTTCAATGCATTCCAATGGGGAAACGCTTTTCGCTAGACAATGATTTCGCTAAACAGCGATTTCAGTGGAACGGATTATCATCGTCTAGCGAGGCAACACTGTACTCTGATCAGACTGTGAAGAAATGTATCTATGCCGCTAGAGTACAGCAAGAGAGTCATCCGAGTTTCTCAAGAATTTGCTTGTCTAGTGGAACGGCCACAAGTTTTAGAATGTGACCTTCTCCAAAACCTTGCCTACTTCCCTGAGATCGGTAATCTAATTTCTTTTTTTTCTTTATGCAAATATGTGAAACAGGAACTGAGCCTCAACTGAAAACCACAAAGGTTATACAGCGACCATGAAGTCTCCAGGACTCTCTCCATATGAGGATACTCAGCTTGCAATGGCTGTCCTGGAAAACCCAACGCTGCTTTGCAAACGGGAAGCTGCAAAATAATATCAGAGGGAGGGAAAAGTTACTTTTATGGACCGCTGGAGCAAAACCAGTAAAGAAATCGGTCACCTTGGCTGAGTTATTCTGGCATTTGTGCTCCTAAAAAAAAAAAGCAGTGTTTCCTCGTCTCTGAATAATATTGGTGGGACTGTCTTGCATGCGCTCCAGTTCTCAGAGCCATGAGAACTTTTTTGTTGCAGAGTATTGAAATTTCTGGTAAATTTTCTTTTCTTTTTTTTTTGCTATGCAGTAGAAGAACAAAGACCCAGAGAGGAAAATAGCTACAAGTTCCCCAGATAGTGCACCCATTTTTCATTAGCTGACACTTAAAAGTCTCAATAACTTTCTCTGAGACATTTATGGTGGAGGGGGGAAGAATTTCTTTACTTACAGTTGCTTGAGATCACAGACTTGTGCATGCTGCTTTCTTTTCTGCACACATGTTTAGCAACCAACTGATCAACAGCAAAGAAACAACTTGATGCCAACGGACAGGAGAGAGGGGAAAACATTTAGCAGGAAGGTGGACCTCTCTTTGAATTCAAAAACCGAAATGTATGATTGGTTAGTTCTGGACAGATAGACGATCACCGCAACCCATAAAAGTCCCTTCAAGCTGCAGACAGCGTGCAAGGTTGCAAATAAAACTCCAACACTTTTAACGGCACAGCACATACCTGTGAAACTACAGTGGCGCCTCGCAAGACAATTGCTTCGCAAAATGATTAATCCGCAAGACGATTAGTTTTTGTGATCGCTGTTGCGCTTCACAAGATGATGTTTTCTATGGACGATTTCTGCAAGATGACGATTTTCCCATTGGAACGCATTAAGTAGATTTCAGTGTATTCCAATGGGGAACTGCGTTTCGCAAGACGATGTTTTTGCAAGACAGCGATTTTCGTGGAATGAATTAACATCGTCTTGCGAGACACCACTGTATTTCCTTTGGAATGAGATCACTGGGTGCTACCTAAATTTTTTTCAGAGAGGTCAACAAGAATAAAACCGCAAGACCAATTTTATAAAACGGTACAAATGTAGCACATTTAATCTGAACAAACTCATTTCAGTGTGAAGTTTGTTGCTCAATTGCAGTCCAATGGTGTGTGAAGAAGTGTGCTACAATCTGGAAAAAAACACCTCTAGCTGAAATAGATTTGTGAGTCTTAACAGCGTTACAGCCCTTTTGTTTTTATTTAGTTCTTCCTAGTATTCTTAATATTCTCATGTATTTCCAACGGACAAGGTTGTGCACGGGCATGGATGCAGCGGTATAGTCCTATTTGGATCTTCAGGATGGGTAAAATCAAGGCCTTGAAGGGAGGGAGGTTGTAAAACCAGCCTCAAGGAAGGAAGCAGTAGCCCCACCACACCCTCTTGCCATTTTGCTCGTGTGGAAAAAGTAGTACCAGTGGTGTCTTGCTAAACTGTTACCCCGCATGACAGTTTCTTCACTAGATATTGGCTTTTTGCAATCGCTATAGCGATTCGCAAAACAGTGATTCCTATGGGGGAATTTCGCTGGACAATGTTTAGTCCCTGCTTCGCAAACCAATTTTCACTAGACGACGATTTTGACACCTTCCTCCGTGCTCGCAAAACAGGTGTTTTCAGGACCTAAGCATAGCAAGACAGCGATTTAAACAGCTGATCAGCGGTTCGCAAAGCAGCTTTCCTATGGCCGATCTTCGCTAGACAACAACGATTCTTCCCCATTGGAACGCATTAAACAGGTTTCAATGCATTCCAATGGGGAAATGCTATTCGCTAGACGATGATTTCGCTAAACAGCAATTTCAGTGGAACGGATTATCATCGTCTCACGAGGCACCACTGTACTTCTGAGAAGGAAAACTTTTTTTATGCCTAGAAGGTCTACATGCAAGCCAGAACCTTATTGGAACATGCCGAGTTTTAATTTGCATGGAGACTGGACATGTCTAGAAAGACTTTGCTCGTTAGAAACCTGATTTTTCCCGTGAGCAAAGCAAAGTGGACAAAGATTTAGGTACATCCTTCCTCATGCTGATTTTAAACCCTTCTTTACCATCTAAATAGGGTTTCTTGCTCTTAGAACCTGGAATCAATGAGGTGGGAAGATGTCCCTGGATTCTCAAACTTGAAGAAACAGAAACAAAAGGCAAAAATGCTAGAATTCTTCATTAGGCAGCAGGATCCTTGTTCAAAGTTCCCTTGTGTGGAAGATGCAACTTCTTTGAAAATGTCTTGTGAATCTCTTTAGCAGGTCAACACAATGCTTATGTGGGAGATGATGATCAGTGATAAATAAAGACAACTAGGTGCAACCTGTTTTCCTTCACTATATTCCCCACCCACTCTAAATTCCAACGAATATCCATAATGCATTCCAGAAGCCACTTTAGATTTGGAGTTGTCATTCCAATATGGGCTACCGAAGATATATACAGTGGTTTCTCACTTAACAATTGCCCCGCATACGACAAAATCGCTGTAGGACAATCTTTTTTGAGATCCGGGAACCGATTCTTCGCAAAATGATGTTTTTTAACAGCTGATCAGCTGTTTCAAAATGGCCACCGGGTGCTTTAAATGGCTCCCCACTGTGTTTAGGGATGGATTCCTCGCTATACAGGCAGCGAAAATGGCCACCATATGGAGGATCTTCACTGGATGGTGAGTTTTTACCCCATTGGAATGCATTGAATGGGTTTCAATGCATTTCAGTGGGGTTTTAAATTTTGTTTTATGATGTTTTCGCTTAACAGCAATTTTCTTGGAACGGATTATCGTCGTTAAGCGAGGCACCACTGTATTAATTTTCATGCCATTGCATTCCAAAATCTGCAACATCCCTAGGCACCTCCTAGTGTTCGGTTAAGTTGTTGAACCTTATGTTTGCCAGATTTTTGCAACAGAGACACCACTGTTGACTGTGTTGATGCACCTTGGCCCATGGCTAGCAATTGGTCACCATTGTGTTATTGTGTAGGTAGAAACCCAAGCAGCACCTTTCTGACTGAGTCCTACCAGATTGTTTAGCAAGCAAGAGAAGGAGAGAAGCATGTGAATCTAGGAATGGTACCTCCATCCATAGAGTCAAAGATATTTGACTCTATGGATAGCCCTCCGGGAACCACTGAGTCCAAACTGGTCTATTTTTTATTGATCTTCTTCACAATTGTATTATAATAATAATCATGCACCATCAAGTCAGTTCTGACTTAATGATGGCCTCTTTCAGGGTTTTCCCAGGTGGACAGTAACTCCGAAGTGATCCACCATTCCTTTCTTCTTGGGACATCCTGGGACTGTGCAGCTTGCCCAAGGCCACACAGGTTGGTTCTCCTCCCAGGAGACACAGTTGGGAATTGAACTCCCTCATCTGGTTTAAATACCTAAACCACTGAGCTATCCAGCGAGTAATTATTCAAAAATAGTCTGGAGCAATAAACTATATATCACGACACAATTTCTTAAGATTTGCATATCTGTTTAAGAGCTTCCAACCACATCTCTCTCAAAAACACCATGTCTGAGCTAAGATGCACCAGTGATGTACAAACATGTGACTCCATTACACCACGGTTGAATTTCCTTTTCTTAACTGCCCTGAGCTTGTCATTTAGGGCCCACCTACCGTCCCCATCTAAATCTGTTTTATCAGATGACACCTCGCTGAAGAAGTGACATAACGGCAGGGAGACAATCATCTACACCCACCAACCCAACAATATAATCTCCTTATACATCTAGTGCAGAGAGATGCTTGAACACTGTTTCTTTTCCATCACACAGGCAAGTAGATCTAAAGGTTGTCCTTATCTCCTCTGAAACACACTTCGAATAATCTTACTGCCTCTCTCTCACTTTCAGTTAGTGTTCTCCCTCTTGTCCAGATGGAGGCCTAGGCTCAACATTTTCTAAGTAGTGAGTACTGGTAGCCTATAGCCATCAACTGGAATCCATGGGAAATTTAATTCTGGTGTACAGATAGATACCCCATATGAACAGGCTTTTTTTTGTCACTTGGAGGAAGTAGGAAGACTCAGAACAGAAAGAGATGTCAACATTTATGGCTATCACCAACTAGGGCCAAGAAGGAAGGACTGAAGAAAGGGCTTATTCCGTTGGCCTTTCTGCTTCGGTCAACACAGCTAACGATATAAAACCAAGACAGTCCCATATTTATCATCATGGTTTGTCTACAGTGGGGTCTTGACTTGAGAACTTAATCCGTATTGGAAGGCGGTTCTCAAGTCAAAAAGTCTGTAAGTCAAGTCTCCATTGACCTACAGTGCATTGAAAACCGATTAATCCCGTAACAGGCCGTTTTTGTTCCATTTTGGTTTTTTTCTGGTCTGTAAGTCAAATCTCAGTCTGCAAGTCAAACCTAAATTTTGCGGCCAGAGAAGTCTGTAACTCAAAAAGTCTGTAAGTCAAGCCGTCTGTAAGTCAAGGGTCCACTGTATGAGGAAAGGAGAGAGAGAGAGAGAGAGAACCATAACCACATTGTGAAAAATAATTTTAGGAAGAAGGATATGTTGGATGGGGTAGCCTATCAACATTTAACTACAAGAGATTGGTGAATGGCAAATTTACTTAGTTATGTTTTATTTATTTATTTATTTATTTATTTATTTATTTATTTATTTATTTATTTATTTATTTATTTATTTATTTATTTATTTATTTACAATATTTTTTAGCTGCACCATTGCCAGTGGCTTTATGTCCATGTATTACTTACCTATTATATTTCTATCCTGCCTGTCATTTAATAAGCTCCTGATAGTATCTATTGCTCTGGTCCCTCCCAGTTCATTCACACTGTACAGCCTTGCAAAGTAGGGAGGTAGATACTCCGAGAGTGTCTAGCTCCAAGTAACCCAGAGAGTGACCCAATAGTATTCATTCATCCTTTGGCGTTGTGGTTTAAGAGTGGGGATCTTTTGGCTGGCCAGATATTTTGGATATCATCTCCTATAAGTCGGAGCCAGCATGACTAACAGTTAAGAATTGCAAATCTCAGGGCGAGCAGAATGGTTGGAGAAAATTGTCTCAGGTTTGTATGCGTGAGGTGGATTTGAACTTCCACTGCCTACCTCCACCTCACAGTTGGTGGCAGGGTTTGTTGGCTCAGCTTGAAGAAGTGGTGGTTTGTGTGTGTGTGTGTGTGTGTGTGTGTGTGTGTGTGTGTGTGTGTGTGTGTGTGTGTGTGTGTGTGTAACTCCAATTCACACATTAGGATCAACTGTATGCCCCAACCAGCTCACTCTCTCCAGTGTCTTCCCCTCATTCCTAGCGTTGAGGTATGCAAGAGTTGACCCCCATTGTACCATTTTGAGGCAAAACAGAGTACAGAGCACCAGCATCGCAACTCCTGAGCCTCCTTCTCAAGACAAGTCCTGGCATCTGTGGTGCAAAGCGTGGAAGGACCCCTTGTGTACCTGGACATCACAAGGATCTCTTCCCTCTTCCTGAATCTGGCCCTCAAATCTCAGGGGATGGAAAGCGGCCAGCCAGGCAACCCTAGAAAAGGAGATACCATTGAGATATAAAGGTTCCAAAGAACTGACTTCCAAAACAGAAAGAGAGCAGGATCTAAATTTTAGAGAGAAGGGTACTTGATACCCAGTTTTCCTTTCATTTCCTCTCCACGTCTTTACTGCTTTTTCTTTACCCAAGACAGATCTTGGAATAGTTATTTTTTGAACTCCACCTCCAAGAACCGTGGCCAGTCTGATCTTTGAGCGTCATGTTGCCCAAAGAAATTATCTTTTTCAAGCTATGGCTCAAAGTTTATACGAAGCTAGTAGCTCTGGAGTGATAACGTTGGAGACTTCCCATAATGATACCCAAAAGCGTATCTCAGAAACACATCACCCCTCTTCTTACTCAAGCCGTTGGCCGGCACATCTGCTTTCTCTACTTCCTTCACATTATTTCCCCTTTTGCTTCTAGCCAAATTCTCTCAGGGGAGTTCAGTCTGTGGACAGAAGTCGGACGAAAACCCCGAGGGCTCCTTTCTTGCTGCTGAAGACGTAAGTGTGCCTGGCGGAGGAGAGAAATGGGGAAAGTTCGGTCCCGATAGGATGGGGGGGAAATTGAGGCAGGCAAGAAGAAATGAACCGAAGGAAGGAAGGGTGGAAAGAGGTACAGACTGAAACATGCCACAGAGAGGCTTCATCTTCCCCATGGGAGCAAATAACATCTGGCAGGGTATAAATCAATGCAGGAAGCATGGGGAAATAGTTAGATATTCTTCTCTTTGAGTGCTTTGCAGTGCTGGTGTAATTCAGGGCAGGATTAGTGCAGCTCGTACTAACTATAAAGAGGAAAAGAAATGCCGGGGGACGAGGGAGGGACAGACTGGCTTCACATGTCGTCTGATTGTTAAATTAGCTTTGTCTCTGTCTTAATTTAAGCTCAGGGCCAGCTTGGCATTTTGAAAGAGTGTTATATTTCCTGTGATTCGTGATGTGACTGATCTGCAACTCATCTATGTCTTTTTCTACTTTTTCTGTTTCTTCTACCTCTACGAGAGATTGGATGCCATTAAGACTGTTTGACTTCAGATGTGGTAGCTCTAATCAACGATATTAGGTTGGCCTCCAAATCCACCCACCCCTAAATTCCTCATCTGAGACATTTTTCACCTTCCTGTGCTTCTTTCCCCATTTATTTTATCTTGAACGATCCACTGTAACAATCTTTCCCTTTCTTCCTATGGGAACAAAGCATGTTAGTGGTTGTTGTGGGTTTTTCGGACTCTTTGGCCGTGTTCTGAAGGTTGTTCTTCTTAGCGTTTCACCAGTCTCTGTGGCCGGCATCTTCGAGGACAGCAGTCTGTGCTCTGGTGTAGTTTGTTTGGGAGTGGAGTATTTATGGCTGTGAGATAGGCTTTTGTCCTATTCAGGAGATGGGTGATTAGTGTGTCTTGTTGTGGGTGTATTGTTGTGATAAGGAGGAGAGATTATCTGTTTCTGTGATTGATGGGTGTCATTAGCTGGTCTTTTGTGTGTAGTGATCCCCTGTCCTTGTGGCTGGGTAGAGTTCATTGACCTTTTGCACGCTGTAATTTTGAGAGCTGGAAGCCAACTGTTGTTGAGTTTCAAACTTTCCTCTTTTTTGTTGAAGTTCTGCTGGTGCTTGTGGATTTCAAAGTATGCTAGCTTTGCTACATTTCACTTGTTTCAGGATTTCTCGGACTTCGTTCATTTGTCTTCATGCTTCTTCCTTGGTCACCTTCTCAGTCCAAGAAATCGTCAGCAGCCTGCATTAAATGCACATTTTAAGTGCTTCTATCTTACTTATAGTAGCTGGCATTAAAGTTCATGATTCAACATTAATTCAGTAGATTAAGAATGCATAACACTGTATGATGTGTATTTTCAATTCCAGTTTTAACATTTTGTTAACATTTTACATTCGAAATCTTAGGGAAAGCAATCCAGGTCATGTCTGTTCTGATTTCTGTGGTGTGGGCTTGATTCCATGGTTCATTCAACCAAAATTTCAAGGTTATTTATTTTCCTCAGCATATGAATTCTATACATTCATTTCGGTTCTTCAACTGTCTTTCTTGGTCTGCTTCCTTTTTACAGATTCATAGTGTGCCGTCATGTCAATTCTGACTTATGGCGAACCTTTCCAGGGTTTTCTAAGTAGTGAATATTTAGAAGTCGTTGACCCTTCCCTTCTTCTGGGGCATCTTGGAACTGCAGCTTGCCCAAGGCTACCCAGGCTGGCTTTATTTTTTCAAGAGGCACAGTGAGGAATAAAACTGCCAGCCAGATACGTAAACCCACTAAGCTATCCAGCCAACTACTTTTAAATATTACTGTGAATGTTTTGTCTATGTCTGGTTAATTAAGCTGATTCTTTTTGCCAAACCCTTGGTTTCCATTTTTCTTAGTGGGGCAAACTGTGGTGAGTGTTTATGATTGATTGGAAAATGGTGCAGGAAGGGATTCGTGGAAATTAATCAATTGCCGTTTCTCTCCTTTCTCTTACTTCCTTGTAGGGTTATGGTTATTGTTGTGATAGAAAATGGTGGAAGAGAAAATATATGTGTGCTGCCCGGAGTCAGAAGAAGAAAGATGTGGAGTAAATGTAACAAATAAATCATGTTAATGAATAAAACAAAGAAGGCGCAGGTATCAAATCCTGCACCAACCCTGCAGTTTGCAACCTGCTGTCAAAAGGCCATGTCTTGAGTACATCTTAACTTGCCCTCTGCATATGGTGGGACAGATGGCAGGGGATGTATTCTGTGGGAGTGTGGCTTGGATTACAACTCCCATCAGCCCCAGCCAGTAGTGCTAATGCTATGGAATGCTGGGAGATGAAGTTGAACGACGGCCCCAAGTTCCCTATCTCTGGCCATAAGACGCACCTTTCCATAAGACGCACCAATTTTTTAGGAGAAGAAAACAGGAAAATATAATCTGTTTTCTTTGCTTTGTGGGAAAAAAGTGTGTCTTATGGTGCGAAAAATATGGTAGTTGTATTATTTGTACAGATTTACAAAGAACCACATTTTGCTAAGAGAAAGTCGGGTGAAATGGCTGAGCTGGGGTTTCCCCTTCTTTCCTTTCCCCCATCGTCAGGATTTCTGGGGAGGTTGATGCTGAGGTGGAAGACTTTGATCTTTCCTTCTTGCCCAGCCACTCAAACAGACTTCAGCTCACTTGTGTGTTGTGTAATAATACATGAAACATGTTGGAGTTTTGCAACCTTGCTTGCTGCTTTTAGTAGGCGTGGCTGGGAGGGAGTCTTCTTGACTGGGGTGACTGCCAGTCTCTAACAGCACTAACCAATAGTCCCTTTCCTATTTCTGCTATGTTCCTTCGTTCCTTTTCTTTTGTGTATTGCAGTCAGTGGGTCCTGTTGCTCAAAGCAGTCATGCTTCTTAGTTTGCTATTATCTGTTCACTGTAAGTAATGAAGTATTTCCATTCTTTCTCTTGCTAATGTCTCAGAGTGAGTTATTGAGACAGCCAGTTGATGAGAAAAAAGGGGTGTTCTATTTGGAGAAAACTTGAAGCTATTCTGCTCTGGGAGTCCCTGCACTTTTATTGTGCAGCTGGACGAATTCAACCAAAATTCAAAGCTTTGCAACAAAACACACTCTCTTTAGCATTTTTTTTTAAAAAAACTTTGTGCTGTGGAGGTCTTTCCTGAAATGACCTTTGCAAATATTTCAACTCCTTTATAAGGCAAAGGCCCCAGGGGTAAAGTAACACATCCATTTCAGGTAGCAGTTCCAAGTCTTATCAAACGATGACAAAATGCAAATTTAACTAAATTTTTATTTATGTACTTATTTTATATGCTAGTCTATTAGATTTTCCATCTTAGCATCAAAATAGATCATGCCTGCCCTCTTGAGATAGACCACCATGATCGCCCCATTGTTGAGGGCAACCCAAGCTTCCGTCCCATGTGCTGATGGTCAAGATGAACTTTTTGAACTTCATTCCCTCTGGGGTTATGTTCATTCTTCACAGACAGGGATAAGAATGTGTGGCTCAAATGATGCAGGACTACAACTCCCATCATTCTCCCTCATTGGCAGATGGGAGCTGAACAGTTTCCAAGAGTTATTTGGACGGCTACATCTCCCCCACTCCTTCCTCCATGACCTATCATTTTCCAGGACCATCCTTGCCAACAGTTACTGGCCCATCAAATACCTAATTGTAGGTATTTGATGGGCCTATCTCAGTTATATGTCTGATTGTGCAACCAGGATATTTAAACAAACTACCCAGATTAGCGCTATATCACCGTATCACTACACAGTTTAGCGCTAGATTACCAGTTCATGAACCGGAAAAGAAAGAGATAAAAACTGATATGATATAGAAACAACTGCAACAAATTGCATCAGACGACTGTGTTTCCATGGGATGTGTATATGTGTTTGCATGTTATGGAGAACTTTGGAAAAATATCTGTCCAGTTTCTTTTGCCAATGTGGCCGCAGCCCTAGGCAGACATTACACAAGTATTCACTGGATTCTGGCCCATTGCTTCTCCTCCACTACAGAGCTTCTGTCCTCAACAGCAGCATTTCTTCCCAAGAAGATGGCAAAAGATGGGAGAACATGGCAGGCCGTGGACCTCCCATGGGAGAAGTCTTCCTTGCGGGTGATGCAGATAATCCTGATCCTTGCTTTTTTGTGCAAAGGTATGAACAATGATCGCATGGGAGAAAACATTGGAAATAAATACTGTTATGCACTGAGCTTTACCACCATTTTCCAATCTGATGATGATGTGCCACCAAGTCAATTCTGACTTATGGCAACCCTTTCCAGGGTTTTCCAGATAGAGAATATTCAGAAGTGGTTGACCATCCCCTTCTTCAGGGGTGTGTGTGTGCCCTGGGATTGTGGCAGCTTGCCCAAGACTACATAGGCTGGCTCTTCCCCTAGGAGCTCCAGTGAGGAATTGAACTCCCAACCTATGGCTTTGCAGCCAAAGACCCGAACCATTGAGCTATCCAACCTACAGTAATCACATAGCAATGTCTCATATTACTTGATTGTTTACAGTGCTTGGTTTCCTTTGTGCAGAGCTGGAACTGATTTCTGTCTGTTTCTGCTTAACTTTCATCAGTATTGTTTGATATTTACTGACATAGTGTGGCAGAGCTTATAGCTATTGAATAGTTGGGAGCCAGTAATAAGATAGGGACGTGGTGGTGCTGCGGGCTAAACCGCAGAACCCTGTGCTGCAGGGTCAGAAGACCAAGCAGTCGTAAGATCGAATCCACGTGACGGAGTGAGCGCCCGTTGCCTGTCCCAGCTCCCACCAACCTAGCAGTTTAAAAGTATGCAAATGCAAGTAGATAGGGACCACCTCGGTGGGAAGGTAACAGCGTTCCGTGTCTAAGTCGCACTGGCCATGTGACCACGGAAGATTGTCTTTGGACAAAACGCTGGCTCTATGGGTTGGAAATGGGGATGAGCACCGCCCCCTAGAGTCGAACACGACTGGACAAAAATTGTCAAGGGGAACCTTTACCTTTACATAAGATAGAAGGTTCCCAGTGTGGTGTAGTAGATGGAGTGATGGACTAGAACTCTGGAGGACAGGGTTTGAATCCCTGCTCAGCCATGGAAAGTCACTCTTTAAATATCTCACCTTGAAAAGCCTGTTAGGATCACTATAAGTCAGTTTTGACTTAGCACACATCACCAACAAGAAGATAGAAATGGAAAAGAATTTTGTTGGATTTTATAGTCTTGCTTAAAGGTCCAGAGACCTTTCAAGATTCGTTTCAGGAAGACATTTACCTGACTTTGAGAATTCATATATTTATAAGGCTTGCAGGGAAATACATATATTATTTAAAAAACAGTACCAAAATGCATAGATTTCAGGTTGGGAAGGAAACGCAATGTGTGTTTGTGTAGGTATTATTCAGAGATGCATCACAAAATCAGAATGAGAGATCTCCTCCACCCCGTTTTCCTACAATAAAGCAAAGGAAATCGTGTAGCTCAGTGAGTTGGGGCACCTCTCTGTGGAGCCAAGGGGGAGAAGTATGAATTCTGATGGGACCTCCCAGGTGAGGGGCCGGTTGAAGACACCTGGACAGTGTGTGGCTAATATGCTTACAAGTCTTGCCACTTGAGTATCTTGGACTAGCCACATGATCTCAAAGCACTAACAGAAGGAGGAGCTGTTCAACCATTTCTGTGCAAGAAAACCTCCAAAGGGTCTTGTCTTGGTAAGGAATTGACTTGATTGCATAGAATACTTATTGTGAACAGCAAGGTAAAAAGGAAGCTTATTGTGACTTTATGGGGAATTTAAGGAGAGCAAAGGAAGAAAAGAATCACTAAACTTAACTACAGAAGCTTCTAAACCTGGTTTCTGTGTTTGTAAGTCTGCTGTTCTATTCTGATGGAAGATGAGATGAGACCACCCAGAAGTGACTTCAGAGAAAGAATGAAGAAAACCTAAGAGTACCAATCTGAGTTTAGATCTAGAAAAGCCAAGATGGGGAAGCAGTCTGGTCAATCTGAGTATCAGTCTGTTCATAGTCCCAAACAAAACCACCTGCTACATGCATTAGTATTTTGTTCCAATAATTTTGCTGTCTTTTCCTTTTCTTTTTGGTAGGTCTGCTGAGCCAAGCATCATCATTTGAGTATACGGTGACGGTGCCTCCCTCCTCTTATGTGCAACAAGGCTCCTCCCTTTACATTCCCTGCCAGTTCACATATAACAGGAGAGATGCTTACTGGTTGGGGGAGACAATAACTGTCTACTGGTTGAAGTTTGCAGAAGGAACCAGACACTGTTTTGATTACAGCCCATCAAGGTGCTTTCCTGGTATTCTTATGGCCACAAACCCACAGGCTGTGGATAAATGGACTCAAAACCGTTTCTTTGGAGTGGGAGATCCAAATCAAGGCAACTGTTCCTTTCTCATTGTGGATGCCCAACCCGAAGACGAGGGGAACTACTACTTGAGAATTCACGGGAGCGGCTGGCTAAAGTACAGTTATTCGCCTCCAAAACACATTTCACCTCGCATTATGATGACAGGCAAGTGTTTCCTGCTAATATATTGATATCCCACTTTTTTTAAAAAAAAGTTTGTGGGGATGGGAAAATACCTCTCTGCAGCTTGGGCAACATCTTTGAGCACTGTGAGATCATTTATTTATGACATTTATGTTTGCCTTTTTTCTTAAAGATACCACTCAAGGCGTCTTACAGTTTTAAAAAAACAAAAACGTAATAAAAACAGATCAAAAGAAGAGCCAAAATCCTACTACTTATGCCTGCTTTTATAAGTCTTGTGATGTAAATCTCAAAGGTCACTCACCACAGGTTAGGGATTCGGCACTCGTACTGCATGTCACACGCCGGTCATAGGGCTTGGCCTGTGGCAAGGAATGCAAGCTGCAACTTCCTAACTGGTAGTAATACGCTACTAAAATTTACACTGTTGAAATTTCACTGGTGTAATTCTGGGCATGATCAGACAGTGATATAGGATTGTGTCGGATCATCCAGGAAAAGGTCCTTGGGCACAATCTCCTTTAAAGCAATCCTTTTGTTCACATGTGATCCAGTCCTGATCACTCTAGCCTGTCTAACAAAAAGAAAAAAGATTAAAAAAAGATTAAAAAAAGAGAGGAATCCCGCCTCTGGACTGAAAATATCCAGACTGAATATGGAGGAGAGTCAGGATCTCCTTTATGTTTTGTAGTTGCTGGAAAATAGCTCATACTGGACTACGTGGTCCAAATTTTGAGTTTTACTGCTATCTGAATGCGCCTTAAGAAATAGGATTTCATCAAGTAGAAAAACGGCACTTCCTTCTCATCCATATTAGTCTAATGTCTCCAGTAGACATTTCCTTTTTTTGATTTTGGACACGTTTTGTCTGCTGAAGCTCACAAACCTTTTCACCGGGATTCATAGACACCAAATGGGAGGGGAATCGCTCTGAGGCAGATTGTATTCTGCCCCAGGCGGGAGCAACCGCCTCTATTCCGTTGCGCAGGATGCATCCCCACAGCGGGCATGGTTTGGATCGCTGCCTCTCCACCAGTTATTTGGAAGGCATGGTCTTGCTTGACTATGCTGGACTGCAACTCCCATTAGGCCTAGCCAGTAAAACCGGTGAGGGGGGGTAATGGGCACTGTAATCCAAGAGCATCTGGGGGGCAAATGACCCCCAAGTCCAGCTCAAAAAGACTTCTTTGCACACTGCGGGAGGGCCCCTCCAAGTGCCCCCTGGGCCAGTAGGGAACAAGGGACCCTAATCTCTAGCGGCTCTCTGCACAAGCGCAGGAGCACTCTCGTCGAAATACACCTGAGTGTTCTGTTTCTGGTGTCATGTTGTGGTTGTGGAAGGGGAAGCATGAGAAACATGAACTTCCTCTTCCCTTCACACCGTCAGGCGGTCTGAAAGTTGTTGCAATCCTGAGTGTTAGACTTCTCATCCTTTGTATTGCGCCTTCTGCTGCAAGCATCTCAGTTTGCTGTGGGCCATGGGAACTGTGTTCCACTTTGACACATGTTAAGTAAGCTGGCCATGAACTGTCACAGCCTCTAGCCTTTGGATCAAGCCCTGGTCCACTTTACTCTTCGCCTTTTCCTCCAGCAATTCTTTTGGTAGCCTAACTGGTCACCATCTTGTGTTTTAGAACAACCTCAGATCGTCAGAATCAGAAAGAAAGAAGACGATCAACATATTGGTGAGATCTGAAACGCTAAACGCTTTCGTACATCTGTGTCACCCTGCATGCAAAATATGGATGTTCAAGTGCTTTTTAATGTATGCTCTTGGGCCAGCCATCCCTCCTTTCCAAGTAAAAACTCAGTACTAAAACGAAGCACTGCACCTTTCCATATGTAAACGTCAAATGTTTGGATTCATTGTCTCTCCAATAGTCATTACCGAAAGCCACCTCATGAAGCCATAAAATTGTGATCCCTTATAATCTTTCTGCACTGACAAAACCTAGGATCTCAAGAACAGCTGGGTCTGTCCTCAGCAGCCAATCTTTAGCGTTATCCTTCAGGGCAGTGGTTGCCCATCTTGGGTCACCCAGGTGTTCATGGACTAGCACAGCTGGTGGAGAAGAATTCTGGGAATTGCAGAATTCTGGGAATTGCAGTCCAAGAACATCTGGGGATCCAAGTTTGAGAACTCCTGCACTAGACCAGTCTAGCAAAGAATTACAGTGGTGCCCCGCATAATGAGCGATTTGTTTAACGACAAATCCGCATAGAGATTTTTTTGTGATCACAAAAATGATCACATAATGATGTTTTTAATGGTAAAACATCGCTTTGCGATGATCGGTGTTTCGCTTACCAGTTTTCACATTGCAATGTTTTTTTAAACAGCTGATCAGTGGTTCCAAAATGGCTGCTGGGTAAAAAAAAAAATGGCTGCCCGCAGTGTTTTCGTGCCCTTTCCTTGCTTACCAGGCAGTGAAAATGGTGGCTGTATGGAGGATTTCCACATAACGGTGAGTTTTTTGCCCATAGGAACGCATTAAACGTGTTTTAATGCGTTCCTATGGGCTTTTTTGCCCCGCATAGCGACAAATCCATATAGCGATGATTTTTTTGGAACGGATTATCGTTGCTATGCGGGGCACCACTGTATTTGTATCTCACGAAGCTACAAATCCCAAGATTCTATGTATCAGAGCCACGACACCTACAGCTTGTTCTTACTGTTTTTCTGGAGAAAAGCAAGTTCTCAAGAACATGCTGGGTCGCAGCAATGTATAACTGAGAGGGAGAGGCTGCAGTAGGATTCATGGGTCACAGATGTTTCCGGAGTGGTGTAAAAGGTCATCTCGAAAAGCCACAAGAGGTTTTCTGAACAGGAAGGGTTTTCCCCAAGACTGTTATAACCAAGCTGTGTTTCTTTTGCAGACTTATTATCCCCACAGAGTTTGAAGCATGTAGTGGCTCAGGAAGGTGACTCATTAAACCTGCTCTGTGAGGCTCGGGGCAAACCTGAACCAACCTTGACCTGGATGAAGCTGAGCACCACCACTAAGATCTCCATGGATGGGTTGCTTCATTTTTCCTTGATCAAACCAGAGGATGCCGGAGAGTATCAGTGCGAAGCAGAAAACCGTCTCAGAGCCATCAAGGAGAACGTCACAGTCATTGTGGAATGTAAGGGAGGGCTGTTGGGAGACCTAATGGAGAATTTTTTTTTCCTACATAGCTTTTGTGTCATAAGATAGATGCTCTAATTTCCTCAAACATGCCCTCCGTTGTTGTTGTTGTTGAGATCTTTGGAAATGTGCACAGATGTGTTTGCATGGCAAACGGTGTCAGTACAGCTGAAAGGAGAAATTGGCAACTTAGAGACAGAGCCCATAATCCTACTGTAGGGGGAAAACACACAACGGTAATCCTGCAAGCAGTTGCCCCATTTGGTGCGAAGCCCCTCACACAGCCAGTCACGCCACTGATGGTATAGCGAGTGGTCATGCAAGAGGCACCCCATCCAATGTATGAGCGTGGCTTGCTTGATCAGCCTCGGGCGGTCAGGTTTTTTCCCCCCCAACAGAATTGTAGTTTAAAACATTTATGACGGCATTAAAGATAAAGATTCCCCTTGACATTTTTAGTCCAGTTGTGTCCGACTCTAGGGGGCGGCGCTCATCCCGTTTTTCAAGCCGTAGAGCCAGCGCTTGTCCAAAGACATTTTCCATTGCCACGTGGCCAGCGTGACTAGGGAATGCCATTTTACCTTCCCACCGAGGTGGTACCTATTTATCTACTCGCATTTGCATGCTTTCGAACTGCTAGGTTGGCGAGGAGCTGGGACAAAGCGACAGGAGCTTACTCCGTCACGTGGATTCGATCTTACGACTGCTGGTCTTCTGACCCTGCAGCACAGAGGCTTCTGCGGTTTAGCTCACAGCACCACCATGTCCCACAATGAAGGCATTACGGATTTGAAATCCACAGAGGTTGAGGTCTCCAGCTGCAGAATGAGAAGCCGGGAGCTTGGTTCCACCCTGTGTTTCTTGGGGAAAGAACCAGCCTCTGTGTCCTTAGGCGAGCTGCACAGATCCCAAAAGAAGGGGAGGGGAAACGACTTCTGATGAGTCTCTACCTGGAAAACCCTGAAGAGGGTCACCCTCAGTCAGAATTGACCGGATGGCACATTATAGCTATTATTCATCAGGGGAGCTATAAAAGCCTCAGAAACCACCCATCAACCCTACAGAGCATTGCTAACAGTTGAAGAAATGTGCCCTCTGGAGGTAAAATCGCACATTTTTGCAAAGAGAAATGTTATCTTCCACCAGAAGAGGGCACATGGATATGTTTTGTTTAAAAACTGTCCAGCTTCATATAGAGAGTACAGGATGTGCTTCTCTCCGCTCGCCTCCCGTTACATGGGTTATGAATGTTCATATTTCTTTTCTTTTCACTCCTTCGTGCATATTTGCTGGATAAGATTTCTCCCAGTTACTTAAGAGTATTTGCAGAAGGGAGACATGCCCCAAAGGGCCTCAATGGAAAGGCAGGTGAAGCTAATTCTGTTTAAGGAGTTATTTATATGGTCTTCTATATAGATGTTCTGTGTACACTGTGATTTTATTTTTATTTTATTGCTGTTCTGTTCGTTAACACAAATCTTGCCAGTATTCTGTGCCACCCATTTGTGGGACTAATATGTTAAAGCAGAATTTGATAGCTGGCTTGGATCTCAGGAAGTCCATCCATCCATCCATCCATCCATCCATCCATCCATCCATCCATCCATCCATCCATCCATCCATCCATCCATCCATCCATCCATCCTTCCTTCCTTCCTTCCTTCCTTCCTTCCTTCCTTCCTTCCTTCCTTCCTTCCTTCCTTCCTTCCTTCCTTCCTTCCTTCCTTCCTTCCTTCCTTCCTTCCTTCCTTCCTTCCTTCCTTCCTTCCTTCCTTCCTTCCTTCCTTCCTTCCTTCCTTCCTTCCTTGCTTGCTTGCTTGCTTACTTACTTAGTTAACATCAAATGGCTGGTCCTCACAGTGCGCCCCCCCAAATAACACAGCATAGAATTCAATCTGTATTTTTTTTTTCTTTCTCAGATCCCCTCTAAAATCCAATTCAAAAATGCAGTGGTTTGGAAATATAAACAATGAATGGAGCAGACGATATCATGTACAATTAAAAAACCATTTATAATATGTTATCTAGATTAAGGAAAATCCTAATTAATCTTCTAGGGGATGGAGTGTAAAACAGATTTTGGATTCTAATCTTAACATTGAGGACATTTCAGTGTCAAACCTCTGTTCGTACACACCTCCAGTGCACATTAAACATGAGTAACTGTTTCATCCCAGAGCCTTTGCTGGACCAGCATTCCTTGAAGATTGTTAGGAAACCCTCTGTTTCATCCAGAGGTACTGTAGTTCATTAGTGCAAAGCACTTTTCTCCAGCCTGGTACCCACCCTATATTTTGGATGGACCAAAACTCCCATCATTTCTGACTCTTGGCCATGCTAGGTATGGCAAGGAGCCTCTAGGTCAGTGGTTCCCAACCTTGGGCCTCCAGATGTTCTTGGACTTCAACTCCCAGAAATCCTGGCCAGCAGAGGTGGTGGTGAAGTCTTCTGGAAGTTGTAGTCCAAGAATATCTGGAGGCCCAAGGTTGGACACCACTGCTCTAGGTGGTGCCAGATGGGAAAAGATGGGCATAACATACCCATTGTTGTTCATTTGATCTGTCTCTTCCAGATGCTCCCAGAACAGTGGCCTTCAGCATCTCCCGACCTTCAGCAAGAAACCCAGAACTCATTCATGGTAAAAGAGAGCCTAATGTTGCGAAAGCCAGTATCTGATAGTGAGATTGTCTCCAACAGGAGGCTATTTTTTTTTCTTTTGTAGTGACGACTCAACATTATTGTGATTACAGATTACCCTGGAGAAGTGGCCAATGGCTCTCAGTTGATGGCTCAGGAAGGAGATTCCCTACGGATCCTCTGCAACGCAGAGAGCTACCCTCCAGTCTCAGCAATTTGGACCAAGCCAGATGGGAAGAACTGGCCTAATAGCACTCTAGAAGTGATGGACTTGACTGTCAAGAATGAGGGCTGGTACGCATGCCGAGCCGCGAATGGCCGAGGATCGGTGCAAGGGAGTTTCCACCTCTGTGTAGCATGTGAGTGAATGAAGAAGACTGGGGTTGACCTCTGCAACTCTGTGCTCCAGAGAAAATGCTTCGGTCACTGAATTCCATCCTTTTCTCTTTGGTGGGATGTAGCTGAGATTCAGTACTGAAGCACTGATCACCTAAAGAAATTACTTTCTGCCTGAGCAGCGACTGGAACAGTATCTCCCTTTTTAAACAATCTTCCACACCTTTGGAGTAATGGGGAGAAAGTCAACCAATGCAACTTTGGGTCCTATCATCTCTCTCTCTTTTTTTAAAATTAATTAATAATTAAATTGATTATTGCTATTCTCAGTGTGCTTTTATTTTAGTTGTATTGGTCATTGTGTTTTATTCTTGTAAACCACCCAGACTAGTGCACTGCACTAATAGGGTGGTATATTAATTAATTTATATAACATATATTAATTAATAGGGATGTGGTGGCGCTATGGGTTAAACTGCAGAAGCCTCTGTGCAGCAAGGTCAGAAGACCAGCAGTCATAAGATCGAATCCACGCAACGGAGTGAGCTCCCGTCGCTTGTCTCAGTTCCCACCAACCTAGCGGTTCGAAAGCATGCAAACGCAAGTAGATCAATAGGGACCACCTCGGTGGGAAGGTAAATAGCGTTCCATGTCTAAGTCGCACTGGCCACATGACTACGGAAACTGTCTTTGGACAAACACTGACTCTATGGCTTGGAAATGGGGATGAGCACCGCGCCCTAGAGTCAGACACGACTGGACTAAATGTCAAGGGGAACCTTTACCTTTACCTATATTAATTAATTGATCTATTAATTCGAATTAATATACCTCTCTGTTAGTGCATTGCACTATTCTGGATGGTTTACAACAATAAAACTAAACAATCAATCAAACCAAAAGAAAAATACATTGAGAATAGCAATAAATGCAAAGAGGCAGGATCTTCAGCTTTAAAAAGGGAATACAAGGCATATTCCCAGACAGTGTTACAGAGAAAGGCCTCTCTGAAAAGCAGTGTTTTCAGGCGCCTTGCAAATATTAGGAGGGAGAGGGCCACCTACAGCTCTACCAGGAATTCATTCCAGAGTGTTGGTGCCACCACGAAGAAGGCCCTGCTTTTAGTAGATGATTTCCTGGCCTCCTTTGGGGTAGTCTTCTGAAGGATCATTACCTGGGAAGACCTAGTGGTGCAGGTAGATGACATTGGGAAAAGATACCATGCTACTTTCATTCCTGCCTCCATGCTGCAATTAATGTTATGCAAACCATGATAGCAAAATCTTTCCATAATTTTTAAAAATGAACCCAAGAGAAAAGACAATATATTTACAGGGGAGCTTCTTGTACAAGAAGCCCTACAAAGGAATTAGGATCACAGTATTGGAGAAATTGGGACCGTTTGCTCCCATAATTCCTTTCCGTTGACCAATTGGGGTGAGGTTCACAGTCATTGAAGTATAAAATATTTGGAAGGCTGGCATTTCCCTGGCTTTGAACTAGTGCTCTGGACCAAGAGGACTGATTGATTGATTGATTGATTGATTGATTGATTGATTGATTGATTGATTGATTGATTGATTGATTGATTGACTGATTGATTGATTGATTGATTGATTTACTTATTTACTTATTTATTGCATTTATATGCCGCCCATCTAGACATAGTCTACTCTGGGCAGCTCACAATTTAGAAGATAAAAACAATTTAAAATATACAGTTTTACATTACAAACAAAATGATATAAAATGTAATATAAATTTACGATTCACCATCTCCGAACTGCTTCTAGCGACCTTGATATTGCAACTAGCATTTTTACCTCTTGCGCCTCAGTTCATTCATCATAGTTTTTTAAAAATGATTATTATGACCCTAAATCAGCCATGTTAGATCTACAAGACTAAAATCCAATGACAAATACATATAGTATTCGCCATCGATCCAAAACAGGCTATAATTCAGAATACAATTAAGAAGGAGCTCTTTAATCTGATTACCGCAGTTATTTAGCTGTCTGTTTTCTTCCTGCAAAAGTTGCTGCTCAGACTTTTTGCAACCTCAGCTGTAATTGCACTCGAGGAATCGGAGAGGAGAAAAGAAATGTAAAAATCATTGAGTCTGTCTGGATGATGCTTTAAAATTAGGGAAATAAGTAGGTTGCATGAATCTTTAAAAAAGGTGCAGTAAAGCAGAGCGTGTTCCACAGTTTCCACCATACCAAATTGGCAGGGGCAAAAACATTGGCTTAAGGGATACAGGAGTATCTTCTCTCGAAAAAAGGCTGATGGTAGATGATTGAAACAGGCCAGGGTAAAAGCTCTTCAGTGTCTCGTAATTTCTAAATTATAAAGGTAATCTGCTGGGGTAAAGATCTTACTGTGATTCCCAGCCACTGAGTAGTATGGGACCCATACAGTGGTGCCTCGCTAGACAGTTACCCCGCATGACAGTTTTTTCGCTAGACATTGACTTTTTGCGATTGCTATAGCGATTCACAAAACAGTGATTCCTATGGGGGAATTTCGCTGGACAATGTTTGGTCCCTGCTTTGCAAACCGATTTTTGCTAGATGATGATTTTGACAGCTCCCTCCGCGCTTGCAAAACGGGTGTTTTCGGGACCTAAGCTTCGCAAGACAGCGATTTCAACAGCTGATCGGCTGTTTGCAAAGCGGCTTTCCTATGGTCGATCTTCGCTAGACAACGACAATTCTTCCCCATTAGAATGCATTAAACAGGTTTCAATGCATTCCAATGGGGAAATGCTTTTCGCTAGACAATGATTTCGCTAAACAGCGATTTCAGTGGAACGGATTATCATCGTCTAGCGAGGTACCACTGTATTCTGTTGATTTGGAAGGGTGTCTCCCAAATCCACTTCTCGATAGGTTCTTCAGCTTTCAATAAATGCTGGATGTAACAGGGCTGGAGTGGATAACCGACAGGACAACAGTTTTCCTTCCACTGTTCCTGCCCAGCCTATGGGGTAGTTATTTGTTAAAATCAGAGATGCTGAACCCATAGGTTTAAGCTTGAATGTCAGCCCAAGATGGATTGTTTGAAGCCAAGCACTTTCGTTAAGTGGGACCCTTCCAGATTCTGCTCAGAGGAGGGCGCTGGGGCCACAGCATGGCACATCAAATAAAATTCTCAAGAATTTAGACTGTACTTCTGCAAGGAAGTTCTTATGTACAATTCATCATGGATGTTTTGTGTCTGTTTTGGTGCTTCTCTCCAGATGCCCCCAGGCTCAGCAGGAACCCCCAAAGAAATAGCACCTGTTGGCCTCAAGACAACGGGTTTCTCTGCTTTTGCTCCTTGCAAGCCCACCCTCGCCTCATCATCCAGTGGGAAGTGGATGGGGAGGCTGTAACTGGGCACAGCAGCAGAAAGAATCACCACATCACTGCTTTGGTTGAGGGCAACGAGGTGACCAGTTCGATCAACTGGACCGGCAGCCGGCAGGTGGACCACACAATCGCCTGCCTTGGGCGTAATGCATTTGGAGTCTTCGCCAAGCAATTCCTTCTTAGTGCCTCTACCGTCGCTTCCTCCTCCTCCACAGGTGAGGCGCGCCTCCAGGGTCTGGATTTATTTTCACATTTCCCAAGGTAGGAGAAAAATCTAATCTAAAAACCCCAATCCTAAGTACGTTTTACTAGCAGGTAGCTGGCTGGATAGCTCAGTGGTTGCGGCCAAACCAGAGGTCGGGAGTTCGAATTCCCATTGTGCATCTTGAGAAGTACAGCCAGCCTGGGTGGCCTTGGGCCAGCTGCACAGTCCCAGGACATCCCCAGAGGAAGGGAATGGAAAAAAACACTTCTGAGTTCTCTCTACCTGGAAAACCCTGAAAAGGGTCATCGTAAGTCACTTGATGGTACATCATGCTGATGCTAATGCAGTTCTCCAAGATTTTTTAAAATCTTTTTAAGCATTCCACGACTTGGAAATATAAATTCTCCTGTGCTAAGTGTTTGGCTCCACCATCTCAAATGAGTAGGAGATCACAGAGATCATAGGAGAGACAACCCTAACCCGTACATGCTCAGAGATGCTCTTGCAACATATGACTGTTATTCAGTCTTCCTTAATCTACCATTTCAATTTCAATTTACAGTGGTGCCTCGCTAGATGATGATAATCCGTTCCACTGAAATCATTGTCTAGCGAAATCATTGTCTAGCAAAAAGCAAATCGTCGCCTAGCAAAAATCAGTTTGCCAAGCAGAGACCAAACATTGTCCAGCGAAATTCCCCCATAGGAATCACTGTTTTGTGAATCGTTATAGTGATGGCAAAGAGTCAGTGTCTAGCGAAAAAACTGTCATGCGAGGTAACTGTCTAGCGAGGCACCACTGTATTGTCATTGAACATATATATACCGTATACACATACAACGAAATTCACAAAGAGCCAGACCAAAACACACACACACACACACACCCTCATAACAATCCCTAAATCCCAGGACCAGAAACTATATTCATAGTTATAAGTTCTGCCTTGGACTCCTTTCGTGATCTCAGAAGCTCCTTCCCTTTAATCCTTGCTGAAATTAGAGCCAGCTAAAACTAGGCTTCAGATATTTGTGGTCCTTTAGATTTTAGTCCCATCCTTCTTATCTTTCAAAGCAAAATATATTCCAGAATATGATTGTCATTTGAGGCATACCCAACTATGTGGCTCTGTGTCTCCAAATTGTCTCCAACCTATCAAGTGGTGATCTCCAAAGAACCTGTAGTTAACAATAGTGCCCAGGTCTTGAAGACTCAAAGCTGTGGCTTCCTTTAGAGAGTCAATCTATTTCATGTTCGGTCTTCCTCTTTTCCTGCTCGGCATTCATATCTTTTCCCAGTGAGTCTTGTCGCCTTGTGATGTACCCAAACTAGAATGAGATGATCCAATCTGTATGTACCGATGATTTTCAAAGAGCTAACCTGTCACTTTTTTTTACCAAGTCCTGTTCAATAAACATGAGGAGGAAGTGTTAGAGCCAAGTTTTAATCTTAAAACTTCAGAGAGGGAAGGGATCCTATGGATCGTTGATCCAGACCTTGTCAAAGAGGCACAGTGGAGGATTAGAACTCCCAGCCTCTGGTTCCTCAGCCAGATGCCCTAAACTACTGGCAAGATGTTCTCCCTGGTTCCCTTCCCTCCATACACCTCCCTCCTCCTTGCTGCGCCTTTGTTTGCCTTTTTTGATCCCAATTCCCATCACTTGGCACCTTTGGTTCTTGAGATATTTCTTTCTATAACTCCCATCAGTTCCACCCTAAAGGTAAAGGTTCCCCTTGACAATTTTTGTCCAGTTGTGTTCGACTCTAGGGGACGGTGCTCATCCCCGTTTCCAAGCCATAGAGCCAGCGTTTTGTCCGAAGACAATCTTCCATGGTCACAAGGCCAGTGCGACTTAGACACAGAACGCTGTTACCTTCCCACCGAGGTGGTCCCTATTTATCTACTTGCATTTGCATTCTTTCAAACCCTACATGGCCAAAAAAAAAGGGAACGTGGGAGTTCTCATCTCAAACATCTGGAGAACCAGAGGTTCACCACCCCAAATAAAGCGTGAAGGCAAGACAAGGAAAGCCTCTTTCCCTTTCTCTTTTTACCCCACGTTTCTTTGCTCTGAGTGGAGAAAAAAAACAGTGAGAAGCTGGAGACACCATTGTCAAGCAAGGGGACCCCGGAGACCATGGTGTCACTGCTGGGAGGTGCTCCCTGGTAGATGGCCAGCAATGCAAACCAGAAGCCACACAACGAGATGTGGGTTGATCTAAAACCTTGGTTCTTGACATCTCACCTTCATTTTTATCACTATCCCGGCTTTGATCCATTTGTATCACGGTGCCAAAGCATTAAGTGATGGGAGAAACAAAGATAACCCTTCAGCTCTGGAGGAACTAGACACTGAGTGAAATAAACACTTTAGAACCAGTATTATTGTGGTAAATTTGGTATCCTGCAACTCATCAGAGTGGTGCCCTCACGGGGAGTCCAAAAATACAAGCAGCTGGTTTATTCCATATCCACAAACCAGTTCTATGAATCTCCTATCAGGAGCAAGTCTTTTGTACAGCTAATGGATCTTGGTGATTCAAAACCAGGATAATGCAAGTGATGTAATTCACAGCTATGTGTTGTTGTTGAAAAAATGGTTTCCCCCCCAACTACGTATTTGAGGACTGTAGCTAAATCAGGAGAGACAGGGAAGAATGAGGATCATAAGATGACATTATTATCCCTGCTCTGTCGCAGCAGTTCAACTTAGCAAATCCTGGCTCAGGTACAACCTTGTTTGTATCCTTCCGACAGACCTGTGGGCTTAAATGTTAACAGCTGCATGGCAAAGGAAAAGGGGCTTCCACAGTGAAAATGTTGCTAGCATTTCTTTCCAAAAGCTCATAGTTTTTGGAAGATCCTTCCTGGGGAAACAAGGAATATTTAACTGGAGGGAGGATAGAAACTGAGATTGCTGAACACCCATCACTTTGCTTCTCCTGTGATCTTGATTTCTCATTGCAGAAAACCAAAAGGCGGTGGTCGTTTCTGGCTTGTGTGGCGTTTTGCTCACGGCAAGTCTTTTCTTGATCGGCCTCTTTCTGTTCACGTGAGTTTTAGCCTCTCTTCTTTCTACCCCTGATTCTCCCTGGATCTTGCCTCTCTGCTTAGGATCATCAGTGGCAGTCCCTTCTTTTATTAGTCAGAGCACAACTGAACATGTACTTCTTTTGAACTACAACTCCCATAATCCACAGGCAGATAAAATGGGGGGGGGGCTCTCTTAGTCATGCACAGGCTCATGCTCCCAATTGCACCACCAAGATACTCCCCACCATCTTGGCAATTAGCTGCAATTAATCATGGGAAGTTAAATGTACGTAAACCACCAACAAACACTGGCTTACGCTGAGAGACACTTACAGTATCGAAATCCATCCACCCTTAGGTTTTATAAGCGGAGGAAAACGCTGTCAAACCCAGGACACTTCGAGGCTGTAGAACCTGTACATGCAGAACCCCAAAAAGCAACCAACATGAGTCTGATCTACAGCAACATTTTACCTCTGGTAGGTATCGAACGCAGCTCTGTTATTTTGGATCTCCTTAGACCACCTGGCAGGACAATGTTCCAAATAGAGTAGTCCGGGCTGGAATTTTGAGCATATATACATTACTGAAACAGTGACATCTACGTTGGCTTGGGCATATTGTGAGAATGGCTGATGGTCGGGTTCCAAAAGATCTCCCATATGGAGAATTAGTGCAGGGAAATCACCCGAGAGGGAGACCCCAGCTGCAATACAACAATATCTGCAAGCGGAATCTGAAGGCCTTGGAAATGGACCTCAACAGATGGGAAACCCTGACATCTGAGCGTTTAGCCTGGAGGCAGGCAGTGCATCACGGCCTCTCCCAATTTGAAGAGACCCTTGTCCAGCAGGCTGAGGCCAAGAGGCCGTCCTGAAAGCAGCAAAATCAGGAAGCTGGACAGGGGACAGCTTGGATTTGTCCTCAGTGTGGAAAGGATTGTCACTCTCGAATTGGCCGCCTCAGCCACACTAGACGCTGTTCCAAGTCCTCCATACAGAGCATGTTACCATAGTATTTCGAGACTGAAGGATGCCTATGCCTAGACTATAAAGTAAATAGACTGTGATGATGACACTGTTCCTTTTCCCTCCCAGAAATTGCTGGCTGGATAGCTCAGAGGTTTAGGTATTTGGTTGTGGAGCCAAAGGTTGGGAGTTCGATTCCCCGCTTTGTCCCCAGTGAGAAAAGCCAGCCTGTGTGGCCTTGGGCAAAAAGCTGATACAAATGTCTTCATTGTTATCTTTGCATTTCTTGTGAATGTGTCCTCTCTAAACTCGCACGGACAATATTTTGGCATATCCAGTGAGGTTAGCGGTACGTTCTGATCAGGAAGGTTTCAGGGCGGATGTGTGTTGCTTGTACAGCGAAGACTGCAATCTTTGTTTCTTTTCCTTTAGGGTCGAAGAACCCCTCACGTTGGTCAGTTCAAAGCCACAGAAGAGAAGATTCCGAAAAGGGGCCCGATTCCCACTGCTCCCACTCCGGCTCCGGATGAGACAGAGGATCTCCATTATGCATCTCTGGACTTCGATCCGAAAAAGAGAGGCAATCTGGTTCCAGAGGAAGACTCTGTGGATTATTCGGAAGTCAAACCGAAATAAAGGCTTTCTCCTTCAGCTGTCCACAAGGTGGTCTCGGGGGAATAGCTCCTGTGGCACAGTGATGACTATTTAAAATCTTGACTGGATGGAATGTTTCTCACCAAGGAGTGCACAACGGAGATGGATCCAACTGATGCATGGGGTAAGAAGGGATAAAAAGAAAATCTTCAGGTACTCTGTTGTCCATCATTTTCCAAATCCCAGAAGATAGCGTGGGAGAAGCCTCAAGAAACAGCAGATATTGGAACAGGAGGACATTACAGCAGTTCTTGTCCTTCTTGGGTGGGTGTCCATGATCCCATAAGCTGAAAAGGAGGAACCAGATGGAGGTGGACGACAATGGATTTAGCTAGTTACCTCATCAACAACAAACTGAATGACAGTGGCAAACTATGTGTGTCTTTATTTCTAAATCATTGCCTGTCCTCAGAGTGGTTGGCTAAATTGCCGTGATGTCACAGAATGTGTGTTCCCTAGTAAGGGAGAACGAAAATATCAATAAGGAAGTGTTCAGCATTAAAAATAAATATTGCACAATTCTATTTTTCTAGAACTATTTTCAGGAAGCATTACAAATTCTTTCTGGCTCTGCGTCTGTTTGCTTTTAAATTTTATTTTATTTATTCGACTTGTATGCTGCCCAGACTCTGCAAGATAGGATGTATTCTGGAACACACCTTTACGAAGGGGAATTGATCAAATGGTTCCAATATATGGATGGCATCTTTATGATTTGGAGGGGTTCAGAGAGCTCACTGATGCAATTTTGTGGGTGGCTGGATACTCTGGACAGCAATATCAAATTTGACACCAAATACAACTTTAATGAAATACGCTTTTTAGACCTCGCCATCAAGAAAGAGTCTGGGAAATTATACACTAGTTTATGTAGAAAGCCAACAGACTGCAATACTTACCGGAGGTTTGATAGCTTCCACCCTAGACCTCTGTGTCAGCATCTCCCCTATGGCCAATTTTCGAGAATAAAGAGAAATTGCACCATGAGAGAGGACTGTAAGCAGGAATCCCAAATGCTGAAAGACCAACTAAAAGAGAGGGGCTATCCGGATGAGGTCATAGAAAATAGACTTGCTAAGGCCACCAGGACGAGGTGCAGCAATCTCCTAAATAAAAAAGTAAGGACACCTACGAATCGTGTAAACTGTATACTGACATATGACCATGTAACAAATTAACTGACCAAATGCATAAAAAGGCACTGGGACATTCTAGAAGATTGAGGGGTTTGAAGAAGGAATACAGATATCCTTTAAAATAGTGGTCCCCAACCTTGGGCCTCCAGATGTTCTTGGACTTCAACTCCCAGAAATCCTGCCAGTTGTGCAGGGCTCAATTATGAACCAGTTGTAGTTGCTGGATCATCATGTTCTTGGACTTCAGCTTCCAGAAATCCTGGCCAGCAGAGGTGGTGGTGAGGGCTTCTGGGAGTTGTAGTCCAAGAACATCTGGAGACCCAAGGTTGGGGACCACTACACTAGACCATACCAGCTCCCATTTTGATGACATACAGAACAGTCTTTCCCAAACTTGGGTCCCCAGATGTTCTTGGACTACAACTCCCAGAAATCCTGCCCAGCAGAGGTGGTGGTGAAGGCTTCTGGGAGTTGTAGTCCAAGAACCTCTGGAGGCCCAAGGTTGGGGACCATTGCTTTAAAAGGACTAAGAATTTAAGAGATATATTGGTTAGAAGTGAATTCAAAGATACTACCCTGCACTCACCAGTTGTGTAGCTCAATTATGAACCAGTTGTAGTTGCTGGATCATCTTCAAAGGCAGCCCCATGTGAAGCTCATTGCAGTAGTCTAAACGGGTTGTTACCAGTGTATGCGTGACTGTCATGAGATTGTGCTTGTCCAGGTAGGGCCGTAGCTGGTATAATTTCCACAGCTGAAGGAAGATGCCCCTGGCCACTGAGTCCACCTGGGCTTCCAGAAACCGTCTCACCTGGATTGGTGGAAAACGAGAGGTAGAGTTGAGTGTCGTCAGCATATTGCTGACTCCTCAGCCGAAACCTCCTGATGACCTCTCCCAGCGGTTCTATGTAGATGTTAAACAGCATGGGGGACAGTATCGAGCCGTGAGGAACCCCATGACATAAACACCATTGGAACAGAGCAACTGTCCCCCAGCACCACCCTCTGGACATGGTCAGTCAGGAAGGAGCGGAACCACTGTAAAGTGGAACCACTCTGTGCTACTCCTGTCCTCTGAAGATGATGGCCACAGAGACTGGCGAAACGTTAGGAAGAACAACCTTCAGAACACGGCCAAAGAGCCACAACAACCATCAGATCCCAGCCGTGAAAGCCTTCGCAAATACAAAAACAAAATTGTTGTGTTCTCTTAAGGAATAACCGATCGATTTCGGTGTGAGCTTCCATGGTTTATAATGCATGTTCTCAGTCACGTGGGACAGATGTGGTAAGCCACATACACCAAAGACACAGTTGTGGGAGGAGAACTAAGTGAGGTAAGAAGAAGGGCACCGTTACTTTGGTGATGCACTTTGAAGTGACAATGGCATTATTAACCCCAGTCATGAATATTCAATATATTGATTATGTAGGTGTTGTTTCTGTGTAGTCAAGTCATTTCTGACTTATGGCAGTCCTAATAGGGTTTTCAGGACTTGTGAGATATCGCCCTTGCCACCTCCTTGGTGAGCTTCCAAGATCAGATGATTTGAACTCAGCTCTCTTGAGGCCTAGTCTGGCAGTCTATCCACTAGATCAGTGGTCCCCAACCTTGGGCCTCCAGATGTTCTTGGACTTCAACTACCAGAAATCCTGGCCAGCAGAGGTGGTGGTGAAGGCTTCTGGGAGTTGTAGTCCAAGAACATTTGAAGACCCAAGGTTGGGGACCACTACACTAGACCATACCAGCTCCCATTTTGATGACATATAGAACAGTGTTTCCCAAACTTGGGTCCCCAGATGTTCTTGGACTACAACTCCCAGAAATACTGGCCAGCTCTCCTGAGGCCTAGCCTGACACTCTATCTACTAGACCAGTGGTCCCCAACCTTAGGCCTCCAGATATTCTTGGATTTCAACTCCCAGAAATCCTGGCCAGCAGAGGTGGTGGTGAAGGCTTCTGGGAGTTGTAGTCCAAGATCATCTGGAGGCCCAAGGTTGGGGACCACTGCACTAGACCACACCAGCTCCCATTTTGATAACAGAGCTATCCTGGTAACACCTCGAGCCATTGGCTTTTCTGTCCATTTATACTGACGGCTGCCTCGGAAAGGGAAATATTTCCAAGATGTTGTGCTGAGTGACGTCAATGAGAAGAACCCTTTCGACTGTAGCTAGACCCGAGGCTGTAGACAAAAGCAGCCAAAGTTCCCTCAGCTCCTGCTAGTATTTAGCGATGTAAACAATATTCTAAAATCACGAACTCTTGAAGTATTTCTCATTCACATACGTTTTCTCTCCACATACGTTGTTCTCCTTAGGCCCTTGGGAGCCAGGTGTCTTATAAATCGAAACCCATTACCCTTTATGGCAATGACTCCCAGATCTATTTTTACTCCCTCAACCTTTCTTTTCTTGACTAGTTCCAGGCCGTTAAATGCTTCGTTGACATTTCCTCCTGCGCGTACCACCCTCATCTCACAGCAAACCTGGCAAAGATAAAGCTCCTAGCCTTTTCCAGCCCTTCCCCACCCCGTTGCCGTGCCCTCCTGAGAGACAAATGCTGGATAGCTCAGTGGTTTAGCTTTCTGACTATGAGAGCAGAGCCTGGGAGTTCAATTTCCCACTGGACCTCTTTGACAGGACCTGGACGTGGTGATTCATAGGGTTCCTTCCAGCTCTGCTGTTCTAAGATTATTGTCGTTATATTTTGGATCTCATCTCTCTTGCCATTCTAGCAAAAAGTCCCGGGAGGGGGTGACTTTTCCTAGTTGTGTCACTGTGAGAGAAAAAAATGTCCATGGGCCGAAATCTGACAGTGCATGGAGGGATGGTGAAGGACTATCTGGAAACGGTCCCTTAAGAAAGGAATTGCCTGAGATAGAGAACCAGTGAAGAAAATAGAGATGAGGGCCTAACGCTTCGGAACATGAGCAAAACACATCCCATCTTTACATATAGAATTTCTTTCTTTATAAAAGTCTTCTAGTTACTTCCAACTTATTCAGAATGTTTCAGGGCACTCTAGAAGCATGTTGGTAGGATATTTTTGAAGTCTCATGCCACTTGTTATTACTATTTTCCTTCAAGAAAAAAAATATCAGACTGTAATACAAAAAGAATGAGCCATTCAGCAAGTAGCATGATGTAGAGATGGGCACAAACGGACAGTTCAGCAGTTCGTGCACGTTCGCCCTTTGGATGAACAGGTGTTCAGCACTTCCTAGACTCACCTACTTCAGCAGGCACCTGCTCTGAGGCAACACCTTGGCTTCTCTACCCCGCCTCCTCTCGACCCTGCCTCTAAGTGGACAGTTGCCAGAGGAGGCAGAGCTAGGAAGCATTTAACACCTGTTTGTTCGAAGGACAAACTGGCACGAACCGCCAAAACGAATCTCTCTTTATGAGTATTTTTGTGACATCATAAAGGCTAATGACAAATAGTTGCTTTTCAAACTCTTTGAAATAGAGTAGTCCTAGACTGAGCTGGAATTTTTAGCATGTATACTTTACTGAAACAGCAACGTCTATGTTGGCTTGGGCATGTCATGAGAATGGCTGATGGTTGGATTCCAAAGGATCTCCTGAATGGAGAATTAGTGCAGGGAAATCGCCCCAGAGGGAGACCACAGCTGCGATCCAAGGAGATTTGCAAGCGGGATCTGAAGGCCTTAGGAATGGACCTCAACAGATGGGAAACCCTGACATCTGAGCATTCAGCCTGGAGGCAGGCGGTGCATCATGGCCTCTCCCAATTTGAAGAGACCCTTGTCCAGCAGGCCGAGGGGCAAAGAGGCAGTCCCAAAAGCAGCAAAATTAAGGAGCTGGACAGGGGACAGATTGCATTTGTCTTCAGTGTGGAAGGGATAATCACTCTCAAATTGGCCTCCTCAGCTGCACTAGACGCTGTTCCAAGTCCTCCATTCAGAACACGTTACCATAGTCTCTCGAGACTGAAGGATGCCTAAGAAGAAGAAGGGTAACAGGAGTGTGGTGACCTTCCAAGCTCTGGCCTATCTTAGTCCTTCCTGGACCTATCTAGTAGAGCAGTTGTTGCCCGCCTTGGGCTCCCAGATGTTCTTGGACTCAAACTCCCAGAATCCTTCACTACTACCTATGCTCACCAGGATTTCTGGGAGTTGTGGTCCAGGAACCCCTGGAGACCCAAGGATGGGAACCACTAAGGTGGAGCCTGCTGGTGACTCCAGTTTCAAGGAATTTGTGTCCCTCTCTAGTGGCCCACTCTTCCCACGAGTTTGCTAGATGTTTGCACGTCTCTTCCACCAAAGAGGGAAACTTCTGGAATGTACTGTATGTCGCAGATAACCCATTATTCAAAAAGGAAACTCTACGAGTGCTAATTGAGTGTGATGGTCACAGCAGGAGCTTTTCCCACCTCCTGTAGTTTGCAAATTAAATTACTTTGTTTTGTGATGGGTCATCACAACATGAGCATGTTTTTGTTTGTTTTTCTTTAAAAGTCTGGTTTTCTCTCAGGCACAAATGCTGGAACCACATCATGGAACACTATCATGAATTTTGCTTTAATGATGGGTTGTTATCAACAATATATCATTATATCAGCCCAAGAGCTAAATTTGGTTTCCGAGACGGTCTTTGGGAATTACATTCCAGCAGCATGTTGGTACCAAAGATTTTTTTTAAAAAAAGGACTCAAAACACTATCTTAAAGCTCTGATGTCTAGGAACTGAGGCTTATGAGAGTCATTTTGTTTTTAGAGTAGGGAAAAAATGCATAGAATCAGAGCAGCTATGAAACTCTGGTATCGTAAGGAGGAGAACATGGTCTTCTGAGAATCTTCAGAGGGATGGGTTCGAGCTAGGGCCTAAAAATTCCCTACCACTTCCTCCACCCCAGCTTATGGCACCAGGTTGATCACCAACCTCATTGACACACTGATGAGACAAAACAGTTTCCTCTCTGGCCTCTGGCCAAATCCCTGTGAGTCAGCACAACATTCATGTTAATGAGTGAATGGAGGAGTTTATTGATGCCTGACGTATACATTCATGCATCAACATGCATTTTATGGCGCAGACTGAAATTCTTATGACACCATTGCATTCATGTAATATTTCTCAGGTAGTCTTTGCTTTTGATCCCACTGAACAGGACTTAAAAGCTCACATTTCCCATTGTGCCTCCCAGAAGAGCCAGCCTGGGTGGCCTTGGGCAAGCTGCACAATCCCAGGGTGCCCCAAGAATAAGAAATGGTAAGCCACTTCTGAGTATTCTTTATCTGGAAAACCCTGAAAAGGGTCACCGTAAGTCAGACTTTATTGGACAGTACACAATTATTATTCTTTAGAGACCTGGTTAAAGGTATTATTGAATCCAGATTTTTGTTTTTTACACCTGTTTCATGTGGCTGCTTTGATTTTTTTTTTTAGGACTAAAGTTTCCAGAATCTAACGACACCCATCAACCACAGTGACAGATAATCTCTCCTCCTTATCACAACAATACACCTACAACAAAAACACACTGATCACCATAATCACCTGTCTCCTGAAAAGGACAAAAGCTGATCTCACAGCCATAAGTACTCAACTCCCAAACAAACTGCACCAGAGCACAGAGTGCTGTCCTCTGAAGATGCCGGTCACAGAGACTGGTGAAACGTTAGGAAGAACAACCTTCAGAACATAGCTAAAGAGCCTGAAAAACCCACAACAACCATTTCCAGAATCCCCCAGCCAGGATTGGCTACAGGAAAATGGGAGCTGTAGTCCAACACAGCCACTTTCCCAAGCACCAACCAAGTTTGGTGCTTCCAGAGAAGGCTGTCGGTTCTGCAGTTATCCAGTGCAATTTTCCAGAATTTAATGTGCGAGCCAGATAATAACATATAATACTCCTGGGTTTTCTTCTACCTTCCCTTCCATTTTCATTCACTGCTCTCAAGCTCACGAGAATATCTCTCCCTTCCTCAAATGTAAGGGATTAAAAGATGGAGCAGCTGCACAACGCCCTTGGGTTGGTAGTCTCTGGGGAAGTCCCTCAGATCTGGGACGAGAAAAAGGAAAGCAGGGAGGTGGTGATTGTGGAAGTGCAGCTTTCATTCTGGTTACAGTCACTGGATGATGATCAGCCAAAGCTAGGATCTCAGCTAGACTATTCAGAGCACCTCAGTGATTTCATCAGCACTCGTACAGGCAAGTCAATCAACACGACTCATGCAGAGACGAAATCGGTGCAGGCAGAAAGCCTCCATTTTTTCTCTCTCTCTTAAGCATGAATCATTTCATTTCCTGGGATCCTTTTGCGGTTGGTTGATACATATTTTTCATTTAAGATTAAGTATGCCTGAGAGAAGATGATTGCAGCAAGGTCATCCAGGACAATTCGTGCTTGCCCGTGAGGAGGAAACCGGCTGAACCCATCTCCGTTTCCACTTTAACAGCATATGAGCTAAGGGGTTCATTCCCATGAATTTCAGATAGACATTCTGCTGTAACTACAATGGGGAAAAATCTTGGAAGCACTAGAGGATTGGGGTGGGCCAATTTGCATTTCCCCCCCATTGACCACATGATGCAAAGGGAAATGGGAATCAGCCTCAAGTTCTGCCTCTGAATCCATAGTTTTTGCCTCCAAAGCTGGAGCTTCTCCTTTCTGGAAAAACGGATCCATTTGCATCGGTTCAGATGTGTGATTGCTTGAATCAGTGGTTCTCAACCTTGGGTCCCAGAAGCCCTTGAGATACACAGGTTTCTGGGAGTTGCAGTCCAAGAATGCCTGGGGACCCACGGTTGGGAATTTAAAAATAATAATAATAAAAAAAGACACAGTGGGGCGCACACACACCCTAATTCAGAATCACAACTATTTTATTTTATTGTGTTTGTATCTCACCCATCTATTAACAAAGCACTACTCTCAGAGGCTAACAGCAATGAAAGCATCTATCCATCCACCACCCACAAGCACATAAATACTAAAAATCCACAAGAAAAACACCACTGTGGTTGAAGTCAGATATGTGATAGCTAAACACTAAGACTGGGAATTTTTCTGTCTCTCGGTTTCATTGTGTGATTTTCTTCTTCCAAAAAAATCTCACTTGCAGTTTCTTCTCTCTCTGCGTCTCCAGGCCCAAGTCCTCCCTTTCCTGAATGGAAGTTCATGCACCTCTTTTGCACATTTCTTCTAAACACATGACTCTGCTTCTTAATTTTGCTTGCTCCACGTATGATCACACTGGTTAGAGAATTGCGGAAGTTCTGGCCAGAAATGTAAGCTCTGGTTTGAAGAAGTGGGCCACTGTCTGAGAAAGCTTGTGCCAAATAAAAAAAAAAAATGAGTTTTTAAGGTTCCCTAAAACACTGCATTGTTTCTGAGGTAAAGTGGTCCCCAAGTTAGGGACGTGGTGGCGCTGCAGGTTAAACTGCAGAAGCCTCTGTGCTTCAAGGTCAGAAGACCAGCAGTCGTAAGATCGAATCCATGCAATGGAGTGAGCTCCCGTCGCTTGTCTCAGCTCCCGCCAACCTAGCCGCCCAAAAGCATATAAAAATGTGAGTAGATAAATAGGCACCACCTCGGTGGGAAGGTCACAGTGTTCCATGTCTAGTCACGCTATCCACATGATCTGGGAAACAGTCTATGGACAAAACGCTGGCTCTACGGCTTGGAAATGGGGATGAACACCATGCCCTAGAGTCGGACATGGCTGGACTAAATGTCAAGGGGAAGCTTTACCTTTACCTAAGGTCCCCAAGTTTGGGTTCCCAAATGTTATTGGACTACAATGCCCAGAAATCCTGGCTAGCACAGGTGATGGAGAATGTCAAGGCTGGGAACCACTTGGCTATGACGAATCGCCCTGGAAATATCTGCATAATTTATTTAATTTCTGCATTTCTCCATCATTCTTTGGAAGCCTCATAAATGCACATATTCCTGAAGCAAGAGATGCTTTTTCTTTCAATGAGTTTTAGGAGGTGTGAAAACTACTTGTGTTGCAATAATCAAATCCAAGATCTGGCGAAACGTTAGGAAGAAAAATCTTCGGAGCACGGCCAAACAGCCTGAGAAACCTACAACCACCATCGGATTCCAGCCGTGAAAGCCTTTGAGAATACATTTGTGGATTTTGTTAGATTCTTACAGAATAAATGATCTTGAAACAAAAATTTCACCTACCCCTACTTAGAACCAGTAGAGGTTGGCCATTATTAGTACAGTGGTGCCTCACTTTACGATTGCCCTGCATTACGATGAATCCGCTTTACGACAATCTTTTTGCGATTGCAATTGTGATCCCGAAGCGATGGTCTAAATGGGGGAATTTCGCTTTGCGATGATCGGTTCCCTGCTTCGGGAACCGATTCTTCGCAAAATGATGTTTTTTAAACAGCTGATCGGCGGTTTCAAAATGGCCACCGGGTAATTAAAATGGCTCCCCGCTGTGTTTAGGGACGGATTCCTCGCTATACAAGCAGCAAAAATGGCCACTGTATGGAGGATCTTCGCTGGACAGTGAGTTTTTACCCCATTGGAATGCATTGAATGGGTTTCAATGCATTTCAATGGGGTTTTTATTTTCGCTTTACGATGTTTTCGCTTAATGGTGATTTTCCTGGAACGGATTATCATCGTTAAGCGAGGCATCACTGTACTGTAATCACATGCCGTTATGTCAATTCTGATTCACGCTGACCCTTTCCAGGGTTTTCCAGGTAGAGAATATTCACAAGTGGTTGACCATTTCCTTCTTTTGGGGCCGACCTGGGACCGTGAGATTTACCCAAGGATACACAAGATGCGTCTACTCCCAGGTGGCCCAGTGGGGAATCGAATTCCCAACCTCTGGGTCCATAGGCAGAGACCGTAACCACTGAGATATCCAGCCCAGCTGGGCCATTAGTAATCATTTCTGAAAACGAGACATCCTTGACAGTTGTCAGTTGCCAAATCAAACCCGTCATTACTGTTCATTTGATGTCGCAATGGATTGAGGATGGGTTTCGGAAGTATAACCACTTCTGCTTTCGGCAGGTATTCTTTTCTACGGAAGCTCTTTTGCCTCCGGCACTGATAAAAGAGCAGGAAACACACACAAGAGGCACAGAAGATTCAGCAGGGCTGGAGCAAAGACCTACCTTGACAAAAAGGTAAGGAGAAATTTCTCTCATCCAACCGGGTATGATTTGGGCACGAGAAGAAACTGCTAGAAGGGTTTAACTTTATAATGTTATCCTTGCTTGGCTGCCTAGAGGATTCTGGGGGAATTTCTAAGTCCTGCTCCTAATTACTGTTCTGCTTTCAATTAGTTACGGATCCAAAGAAATGGCACTGAGACCCTATACATTTTAAAGGGCTCTAGTTTGTCTCGATTCTATTTATTGTTTGCTTGCCGGTCGATTCACTGCCAGAGTTTGCTGCCCTCTAAATTTTGGTGCCCAGGGTGAAAGTTCCTGTCACATCACCTTAGGTACAACCCTGGATATGGATGTATCCATTGTAGATATTTTTATATCCAGGCTTTGTTGCTGAATTTTAAATTTATGGTAAAATTTGTTTCACTACATAGCAGGAGTACAAAGATTCACAAAGGAGAATATACAGTATTCCAGTTGTCTAGATGGGCTACTCTTTTCTCTTTAACCAGCACTTAGAGTCTCAGTAACCCACTCTGAGACATTTATCGGAGGAAGAATTTTAAAAAATGTCATTATAGTTGTGAACAGATCAACAACAAACAAACACTGCTTCCAACAGAGGGGGAAAGAGAACAGCACTCCACAGAGAGGCGGGACTCTCTCTGAATTTAGAGGTGGGGAGGAATGATTGGTTCATGTTGGCTAGATTGACAGTCCTCCCATGGCCAGAAAGGTCCCTCCCAGTCACTCAAATCTTGATCTTCTATCATTTCGGTCCAAGTCTGTCCTCTTAATAAAATGTTGAGGTGATCTATGCTGTGCCACATTTGTTGTGCGGTGTGACAAGAAGCCAGGATGCTTAGAGAGCACCCGAAAAGGATTCAGGAGGATCTTTCAGTTCAAGACCTCTCACTTTCTCCTTCAGGGGGACATCCCTGATTCATTCATACCTGGGTTTTTTTTTTATTACCGTATTTTTCCCATGTATAAGACTATACTTTTGTCTAAGATGTTTAGACTAAAAATTGAGGGTCGTCTTGTACACGGAAGTAAGCTGAGGAGAGAACAAAAACAAGTGGAGGGGAAAGCAGGGATCAAAGCGATCCTGCAGCGCTTTGATCCCTTTCCCCCTACACTTGCTAAGCCCCACTTAGATTTCCTAATTTTGGATTAGAAAAGTGGGAGGGCGTCTTATACATGGGGGCGTCTTATACACAGAAAAATACGGTAAATATCAGAGCATTCCTCCCTCTGCCTGCCCAAGACTGCTTCCAGATTTTATTTCTTCATGCATTTTGCACCCTTCTTCAGTCCCATTTCTATGGTAATTGAATTTAAAACACCAAAAAATGAAATTCATTCACAGATGTAATTCATTATCTCTATCTGAACCTTGATATTTTTTTTCAAGATCCTCTCGCGGATCCAACTGACCCTTAATTGATTGATTGATTGATTTGTACACCACCCTATTCGTGCAAAGCACTTTTCTGGATGGTTTACAGCAAGAAAATAAAACACAACAATGAAATTAAAATAAAACTAACTGATAGATAAATCAGACACCACAATAGGTGGGATTCCCAATAGGGCAGTATGTGAAGCACAAGCGGATGTAAGCAAGGTTCCCAGAACTGGAAAATATAAATGTCATGGGTAGTTACGATTTTTTAAATGTCCTCTCTAATATTTAAAATGTAAACATAAAGGCACCTACCGGATTGGTTTCCCCAAACAGAGTAGACCTATTGAATCAACAGGTTTATGCTACTGTAACTGCTCTGACTAAAATCACAAGAAGATTTTGAAATCTGAGCATAGGAAATTGCTTTAAAGCATAAACACAGATGTTCTGATGTTGTAAGGAACCTCGTGTGCTGGGAAAAAACTTTATGTGGTTTGAGTTCTCTATTTTGGTCTTGCCGCAAAGACAAAGCCATGTTTATTCAAAATGTGAGTCCTTCCCAGTTTGATGGAACATGAGTTACAATCCAACCCCCCCCACACACACACACACAAGAAAATCAGTTCCACCATTCCATGGGACCTGCTTTTGAGGAGCTGTGGGGAAAACGGCACACTTCCTCTCTAATAACTGGCAAGAGGACTTGAGCTAGTGGGGTGGTTTTAAAATGCAACAGAGAACTACTTAATTTAAAGCGTGATTATACACTGGGCAGGCAGGGGGAAATCTCTGTAGTTGAATGGGATTTACCGTGTTTTAAATTGATTTTTTTTAAAAAAAATGGCGACTAAGCCAATGGACATGGAAGTGAAAATTGTTTGATGTAGAATCATATTTTTTATTCATCTGCAAGAGCATGATTTATTTTAACTCAAATGTCAATTCAAATTGTTTCGAATCATTTTGGTGTATGTGAACACCTCTGTTGGTATAAATTGGGTCGGTGGGGTTTGCCACTTACTGGTATGCCTTCTGTGATTTCCTCTTCTTCTCTCCCACCCTTGTGTGTGTGCTCCTCCTTTGCACCTCTAGAAAGGCTGACCTAGTCAAAATGTCTGGTTGGTTTTGGCTGCGGCTTGGTGTCTCTCTCTTTCTCAAGCCTCATACTCTTCCCACACCCCTTAGTGTCCCTCTCTCTCCTTCTCCACCCCCTTATGTGTGTGTGGGTCTGCCCTAAGAGGGCAACTCAGAGGCATGGGGATGGGGCAGGGGAGTGGCTGCCCCTTTGAAGGCCGGCCAGGCAGGAGGCAAAATGTGTAAAAGTGCCAGCTCAGGATTCATAGGGATGGGCACTCAGCCTTTAAAATTACTGCACACTTGAATAGTTTGCCCTGAGAATTGTCTCTCTTGACTTGACAATTCTAATGTTGTTGTTGCATGCTGTCCAGTTGCTTCCAATTTATAAGTCAGAGGTGATTTGATGGCACAGACCGACTGCAACATGAAGGAGTGATCTCCAATATGTTCTGTCTTCAACAGCCCTGCTCAGCTCCTGCAAACCAAGTCTATGGCTTCCTTTAGAGAATCAACCCATCTCATATTTGGTCTTCCTCTTTTCCTCCTGATTTCCACCTTCCCCAGCATTATTGACTTTTCCAGAGAATCCTGCCTTCTCAGAATGTGGCCAAAGTAGGACAGCTTCAGAAAGAGTTCAGGCTAGATTGGGTCTAGGACCCCTTTGCTTGTCTTTCTGTCAATCCAGAGTATCTGCAAAGCTCTCTAGAAGAGAATCTCTCTCTCTCTTTCTCTCTCTCTCTGGGTGTGATGAATTTTAATAAAGTCTTGTGTCTGATTGCATTGAAAAGAGTTGCTTTCTTAGAAGCAATCTCCCTTAAAGCAATATTTTTCTGCATACAGGAATGGCTTCAGTGCAGCTCCAAAAATGCATACCCCTTTTTTTGAATGGATCAAAAACATCTGGATTGAGTCCAGAGCAGGGTCAGGCTGGTTCACAATCTCCTGTATATAATCTCTTCTTCAGGAAACAGCTGGCACTAGACCTTGCCACAAGCTGTCCAGAACCCAAACTGTATCCTCATCTGATTTCATTCATTCATTCATTCATTCATTCATTCATTCATTCATTCATTCATTCATTCATTCATTCATTCATTCCCCTCTTTCTTTCACATACACCCATAAGGCCAGAACCCATCATCATCCAATGAATTAAATCAGTGGTTCCTAACTTGTTTTGAATCACAACCTCCTTTTATAATAGCAAGTAAGCTATGACACCCTCCATATTTGCATAAAAAGGCATTTTTAAATGGGGTATAGTCATCCCTTCTCAAGAAAGTAGAGGCTTGTTTCTCCCCCAAAGGGCCTGTTTCTCATATATACATAGAACACATTAACTTTAATATCCAAAGGGTCAAGGAAGCGATTATTTAACAAGCGCTACAATCCACGTAAGGCAAACCGTGACTTCCCAGAAAATACCAAAAAAATACCAAGTTTTGAAACACTGAACTCAAATGGTGAAATAACAGGACAGAGAGATGGAGACACCCTTGCTCATTTCTCCTTTTGGTTATCTTGTTTCTTTCCTTCTGTAGCCCCAGTTGAACCAGGAAGATCACTGGGGGAACCAGATGCAAAGAAGGGAGAAGGGTAAAGTTCTTGCTCTTTTAATAGGTGGTTGAATTATTAGCAGGCTGGCTGTTGCACCTGAGCAGAGCAGAGCCGAGCAGAGGGTTTCAGAGAGTAGAATGCATAAAGTTCAAGCTGCAGCATTACAGCGCTTCACATCATTATGGGAGAGAGGTCCATGGAGATTTGCAGGGTTCATATTTACTTAGAAGTAGACAGGCTGAGCAAGGAAGAACAAACTGGGCAGTAGTTTCTTGGTGAAGATTACCAGTAAAATGTCTTTTTAACTAAGAGTGCACAGAGTCCAGAGATTAAGGGCTGCATATATTCACCTCTTGTGGTGGCACTGGGGGTTAAACCACAGAAGCCTCTGTGCTGCAAGGTCAGAAGACCAGCAGTCGTAAGATCGAATCCACATGATGGAGTGAGCTCCCTTCCCTTGTCCCAGCTCCTGCCAACCTAGCCGTTCAAAACCATACAAAATTGTGAGTTGCTAAATAGGTACCACCTCGGTGGGAAGGTCAAGGCATTCTGTGTCTAGTCGCACTGGCCACGTGACCACGGAAACTGTCTACGGACAAAACGCTGGCTCTATGGCTTGGAAATGGGAAGGAGCACTGCGCCCTAAAATTGGACACGACTGGACTAAATGGCAAGGGGAACTTTTACCTATATTCACCTCTGGAACTTGTTCCAATATTTTTCTTTTTCGTTTGTGTACTGAAAGAGCCGCCTTGCTCTCCAGAGTGACCGTGTGGAGCAATTTCTCACCATCAGTTTTCTTGTTTTTTGGCACTTTGGGGGCTGTTCTAAGCAATTTCCTATTTTTTAAAAAATATCCCTCCCACCCTAAAATGGCGTGGACTGTTTCTCACTATACAAAGTCCTCCTCACAGCTTTAGAACGTTAGTCTATAGAAGTCATTAAGATGCAAAGCAAAGTCTGTTATGCAAATAGAGTCACGAAGAGGAACTGTGACTTTGGACAGTGAAATAAAAGGGAGCCACGTGGTTATTACAAAATACAAATGCAACAGCAGGTTATACCTTTAAAGACTACTAAAAATCATTATACAGTCTTTGAACTTTCATGGATGAGAACCACCCACTTTGTCAGGTGTGTACCAGCGTGGAGAACATAAGGTGCAAAAGTTCTTGGCAAGGTGGATTTCACCAAGCATATCTTTCTCAGGTGTAGGTCAGGTCAGATGCAGGCTGCATTAGCGCTGTTGTTTTAAAGCTACAGCTATATCAGCTGTGGATTGGTTCTCACAGCCCAGTTTTTCAAATAAAGAGGTGCAGGCCATATATACACAAACCTCCCCATTCGACCTTTCTTTGAAACAGAGATGTGTGTGTGTGTGTGTGTGTGTGTGTGTGTGTGTGTGTGTGTGTGTGTGAGAGAGAGAGAGAGAGAGAGAGAGAGAGAGAGAGAGAAAACCTGAGTCCTCCATCTTGCCATGAACTTTGGATTTATTCCTCACCCTGGTACATGCCTGACAAAGTGGATAGATCCACAAAAGCTCGCAGATTGTATGATGATTTGTTTTTAGTGGTCTATAAAGGTGCCGCCTACTCTTGCATTTGTATAGAAACAGAAACCTTTATTGGCATGCTGCATAAATAACATAAAAACACAATAAAATACTGGGGAAAGATTCATTACAGGCAAGAGGAGGTGCCAGGAAATCGTAATTGGAGCCCCTCGTTTTGGGGAAGCATGTTGCGGCGTCTCTGAATAATGGCCTGGACGTATCTAGCAGTGGATAGAGTGACTTCCTTACTAAGGTCACATAGAAGGTATTGTATTTTCCTCAGGTCTGCCCATCCGGAATGAGAGAGGAGAAAAGCCGTCAGATGTGACAGACGGATGTCCTTGTACAGTGTACAGTAAAATAGCATGTGTTGCAGGGATTCAGTCTTTCCCTGGCCACATGGGCAAACTCTCAGTTCTGTTGGTAAGCCCTTGTACCTACCCTGCACTAGACTTGATGGTACTATGTTACATCTAGCGAGGGTGAATGCCCAGCGGTCTTGTGGCTGCATTTGTATAGTGAGAAAGCCACCCCCAACTTTTTGAGATTAAGGGAGAAACAAGAGGTTACATTTACTGCTTGTCTGCCAACATTTTCACCAGATATTTTAAACTTGATTCTGGTCCCAGGGCTAGTGATTTTTATTGGGGCCACGGTGTACAGAAAAGAAAGCAGGGTGTGATTACAGCTGGGGAAAGAAGGGTTAAATCTCTCCTCCCCTGCCACTGCAGCCCCAAGGTAAACTCTCTCAGTGCTCAGAATTAAATGCTATGCTGTGGTTGCTACTCATGCAACTGAAATGGCCTTGAGTTCAGGTTCCGAGGTTCTGGAGTTTAGGGCTCAGTATTCTAGATAGCTCCTGTAAAATATGGACTGGATTCCTCGTCCCACTGTCACTGGAGTCTTCAGTCTTCACTAGCATGAAGTGCTTCTCAACCATAAATCAAATTCATAGGAAATGGTCAACATGTTAGCCATGATGATATATATGTTCCCTCTCTGAAATGCTCTCCCTTCTCTGTCTCATTGTACAAACAATCCATCAGTATAGCGGGTTGCTAGTCGGTTGTCCAGAAGTGCAATTTATGCCCTGTAAGATGGAGGATGTTATCATTTGTAGTATCCTATTTTGGCAATTAATAAAAGCTGATTCAATCCCTGCCAAAAGGACCCAAAGCTTCTCTGAGATCCCTTTCATCATAAGAAGGCTATTGGGGGGCTTCAGAACAGGAGAACTGTTGACTTCTGAAAATTATCAGCACCAGGATCTGACCTTTCCCCTATCCAACAGCCTCCAGCAACTGCCTTACAACGAAAGGGATCCCACAGAAGGAGTGGTACTTTTCGGGGAAGGGTGATCAGAAAATTCTGATTTCAGAAAAATGATCATAGCTTATGACATCATCAAGCATACACAACATAATTTTGGCTAGTAGATTTGAGGTCTTATCAAGCACCCAGAAGAATACAGGGGGAATATTCTCTAGTTCCCTCTAGTGGCTAGTTCTGGTCATGTGCCATCAATTCCAGGTAGACAATACAGTGGTGCCTCGCTTAACGATTTTAATTGGTTCCAAAAAAACATCGCTATGTGAAAACATCGTTAAGCGAAACACCATTTCCCATAGAGATGCATTGAAAACCGGATAATCCATTCCAATTGGAATGGATTACCATCCTTAAGCAAAAATCCCCATAGGAAAAAACGTTAAGCGAAACCCATTGAAATGCATTGAAGCCTATTTCAATGGGGGAAAAAATTCACAAAAAATTCAAAAAGACTGAGAACAAAGCCAAATTAAGTTAACGAAGGTTTTATTAGGTGCACTAACGATTCCAAGCACTTTAAACATTTTTTAAACATTTTAGAATATTTTAAAAATAGCAAAAACGGGGCTGTAAAAAAAACGTTAAGCGAAACAAGGGGACCTAAAACTGTCATCGTTAAGTGAAGCATGGTCCCGAAATCGTTAAGCGAAAATTGCCCATAGGGAAAATCGTTAAGTGAAGCACAAGATCACTCTGAAAAAGCCATCGTTAAGTGAATTTTTCATTGTACGAAGCAATCGTTAAGCGAGGCACCACTGTACTGAGAAGTGGTTAATCATTTAGCTTCTTCTGGGGGCACCCTGGGACTTTGTAGCTTGCCCAAGGCTACATAGGCTGACTCTTCTCCAAGGAGGCACAGAGACGTATCAAACTCCCAACCTCCTGGTCTGCTGCCAGATACGCAGATCACTGAGCTATTCCAATAGCAAATGGTGGGAATATTTATAAAACCACAAAATGAAAGTATACTCTCCTTGACAATTAGAATTAATAAATGGCATAAAGCCTGACTATTTCCTATCAAAATACCTCTAAAATGCTTGAAATGCCCTTAAAAAGTAACTTTCGAATGGTTTCCTACATTATGTGCTATCTTTTTCACCTAAGAAGCAACTGTATTATTATTTGCTACACCCAGGTACCTAGTTACAGGTAAGTATAATATCTCTAACTAGTTTCTTCTGCCATCCTTCACTCTAAACCGGTGCTTCCCAGCCTTGAGTTCCCAGATGTTCTTAGACTACAACTCCCAGAAATCCTGGCCAGCACAGCTGGTGGGGAAGGCTTGGCTCGAATACCTTGTTTCAAAGACCAAAAAGTGTGTTCACCAGGCTTTGATGGTGAACAAACTTTGTTCTGTTTTTGCACTCTGCTTTTCTCCTCGTTATTTCTCTTTCTTAGGCTCCTACAGGCGACCCAGAAGAGCTGCCAAGAAACTGAAGTCTCAGGAAGAACGGAAGATGGGTCATTTCCTTGAATTCTTGAGTCTTGGTCTGGTTTCAATGTGTCTTCTTTGGAAGGGTAAGGATAATGGAAAGAAAGAGAGGGCAGAGTGATGGGAACAAAGAAGAGATTGCCGTTGAACCGACCAGGACTTTTCAGTAATGGTTGTTCTGGGGGAGAGGGCTATTGTCCTCTGCTTGGATGATTGAGCTTTATGTCTTCTCTTTTTTAGGGGTGCGATGTGTTCATGAAGAGTATAAGATCCATGCCCCAGACACGGTGTCAGTACAGGAGGGTCTCTGCGTCATCATCCCCTGCAATTTCACGTATGACACAAAGGCTGCCAGCTCTGGCTCCCCATTGTATGGTTATTGGTACGAGGAAGGGAAATGGACGGAGGAGCGGCCTGCAGTGGCCACCAATAATAAGATGAAACCTATCAAGAATTATGCTCGTGGTCGCTTTAATCTCTCAGAGGAAGTAGAAAATAGGAACTGCTCCCTTATCATCAGGGATGCCAAAGAAACGGATGAGAAGAAGTACTTTTTCAGAATGGAGAAAGAACCCGATGCAAAATTTAGTTACATTCGACCAAAATATGTCCAACCTTTTGTGAACGTGACAAGTGAGTGCCAACAGTGATGCCTGGCTCCCTGGTGAAAGTCTCCACTGGGGGGGCGGCTTTGAGGTGGGCTGGGCTGGAAAGAAGGACGACAAAATGGGTGAAGTGATTCACTTCCACAACAGAGGTCTCCACACACAAGTACATGCATATGAGTGTACAGACACTGTTCCAGAAAATGTGATCTATGCTGTGCCACATTTGTCGTACGGTGTGAGAAGAAGCCAGGATGCTTAGAGAGTACCCAAAAAGGATTCAGGAGGATCTTTCAGTTCAAGACCTCTCACTTTCTCCTTCAGGGGGACATCCCTGATTCATTCACACCTGTTTTTTTATTACCGTATTTTTTCCATGTATAAAACTATACTTTTGTCTAAGATGTTTAGACTAAAAATTGAGGGTCATCTTATACACGGAAGTAAGCTGAGGAGAGAACAAAAACAAGTGGAGGGGAAAGCAGGGATCAAAGCGATCCTGCAGCGCTTTGATCCCTTTCCCCCTACACTTGCTAAGCCCCACTTAGATTTCTTAATTTTGGATTAGAAAAGTGGGGGGTGTCTTATACATGGGGGTGTCTTATACACAGAAAAATATGGTACATTTATTACAAATGCATTGCGTAGAACCATAGACATAACAAACAATAATGACCTTTAAATAGACAGAAACAGCAAAACAAAACACTTCATAAAATTGCAGCCTTATTATCTATTGGCAGATTATCTAATTCTTATCTAACGATTCAGCATTTAATTCACCTTACTAATGGAAACCAGCATTTTAGACCTCGGCTTCATCACTCTTTTAAAAAATCATAGACAAAGCTTTGATTCTCTGTAGATGTCGTCCCTGTTCTTTGTATCAGGATTAGAGGCGGCTCAGAGTTTTGGACCAAGGATACTTAGGTGGGTGATCGTCCTAGCCTCAACTGAGGTCACCAAAGAAAGAACAGTAAGGTACAGCCACATGGCGACCTTGCCTTTTTTCAGCACAACACCCCTCTCTCCCCTGGCAAATCCCTGCTCGGAAGACAGTCCTTGGGCCTCTGACATGCAGATACAGCAAGGCACAAACCCACTTGCTCCCAAATAGTCTCTCCATGGAGATGCCTCATGGATGCTCTGTTCATTTCCAGCCCCACCCTTTTCAGGGTTGCAAAGCCTTTGTCTGTTGAACCGACAGTCTCTGTAGACTTACGTAAATAGGGGTGTCATTGACCTCAGTGGCTCAGTAAATGGGGATCAGGGCAAACAATGGAGGTTTAGCAGACTTTGGGGGGACCTTGACTTTTTGCAAGCTCATGACCAAATCCTCATTTCTGAGCTGGCACACACACCCCTTCCCCTCCTGCATCTATCACCTACAGGCAAAAGCACAGAGTCCTTAACACTTTAATGTTCTTAATGCTCTTGGAAGTATCACAACATTGTGTGTGGTTGTTGCTGTTTTTAATGTGCTCTCTCCGTCGTATCACACCAATGCCCATTTCCCATAGATTTTTACATGCTATTTAGGAAATGGATGTTCTCTTAAGTTTCCATTATTACCAGTATTGCAGGAGAATCCTGGATTAAAACACAAATACAGAAATGGTGAGACTCTTTTTTTTCTGAAGAGACACCAGCCACTCTCTGTAGCCTCTGCTTTTGTGCAGAGAGTAAAGATGGACATGAATTGGAGAAAATGACAAATCGGGGCAGTTTGTGGTTTTTGACTACTCACAAACCACCCTTGAGCCCTGGAAAAACTGCGTGCTGTATGGTTTGTTTTTCCAAAATTTGCCTGAGGAGAGGAGAACCTGACACCTCCACCCCTCTGCTGCCCACCGGTCTGCCCTTTTCTTGCTGTTCCCATCGCCACTCTGTTGCCGGCTCAGTTCCTGGAAGAGGAGGAGGTGGCACGCCAGGTAGCGAGGAAACAGGGGCATCGGGAAAGGGGCAGGAGGCACCGGTTTTCCTGAAGCAAAGTGAAGTGCCAAGCAGAAGAAAAGTTCGGTGGTTCGTTTCATTTGGCAAAATGGGTTGCATGAAACGAACCACAAATCAGCCCAGCTTGGGGCTTTTTTTTTGTTTGTTTGTAGTTCAGTTTGTGCCCATCTCTAGCATTGAGTGGTACCTCCCCACACTGACCTCAGAAGAAAAGTCAGCGAGTAAATCTTGGTATCCTAAAATAATGTTTTGCTCAAGCATGACCATTTTAGGGCCTTTTCCCTCCTGAAATGTCTTGCGCATAATTAACTGGCTCATTAATTAGCATTCCCGGTTTGCAACGCAAAGACCCCTTCCCTCACACATCCCTTTGAATCTACCAGTGCCTCGTCTCTTGAGAAAACAGGCATATATAAAATGCCTGGATTCGTTATTCTGTTCTAGGATGAAAAGAGCAGCTGAAAACGTCTAGTTTATCTAGTTAACACTGGGAATGGAGGGCGCGATTGCATGGCTGATGGGCAGAGATATATACTGACGCTTCTTCTGTCTTCTTAGAACTAGAAAACCCCAAAATACAGATGCCGGGGAATCTTCGGGCAGGGCATCAAGTAAATATCACTTGCATAGCTCCAGAAAGTTGTGCCTTGAAGCGACCGCACGTCAGCTGGACAGGCTTTCCCGATCAAGTCAAAACTGGGACCCATGTAACACAGCCAAACAACTTCAAGGATCACATCTCTGTGTTCAGCTTCATACCCTCAGCTGCAGACGATGGCCGGGAACTTACCTGCCAAGTCACCTATGGCGAAGAAGGGCGTGACCCGCTTTACAGAAATGAAACAGTCTATCTGAACGTCAGCTGTGAGTTGGTCTTGATGTCAATACCTCTTTCCCACTAGAACCACTTTGACTGTCATTTTATGCCAAAGGCTGTCCTCCGTTCATGGTCATTGGGGATGAGAATGAACTAGCGAGGAAGACTTCCTAGTTCATTGCTAGCTCCAAGCATGACTAAATTAATATCTTTCCATTGTTTATACTGCAGTTCTCCCTGTTAATACCCAAACAATAGACTACATGATATGAACCTTATCATGAGAAGTTCCTTTCTCTTTTCCATGGGTATTTGATACATTTTTTTTCAAGAACTTAATTTTTAATTTTTTTTTTTGTAATGTTTAGTTTCACTTTCACACTTGTGGGATCACCCATATTGGTCCTTTGGGGAAAAGTCCTGATGACATTGAGAGTGATGTCTTTAATGGGAGAGGCTACATAACGATAGAGCAATACCTCCTTTCGGGCTCATAGCCTTCCAGTGACATCCCTTGACAACAAGTATTTTTATAAGGTGTTGCTACTTTTCTCTGCTGTGGCCAAAAAAGGACACCCCCTTTATGATCTGATTTCGCCAATGATGCACCTTTTTCGAGAAGCAGCCCACCTTACCTTGGCCTGGAGAGAGAGGGGTGGGGGGTTAAGAAGATGATAGAAACTGTAGGATCATAATGTTTCTCCTAAATCCTTGCTGGAAGGAATCACTCACCTTAAAAGGCTTGCTCTTCTCTTACAGACGCGCCCCAGAAGCTACGGATCAATGCAGAAGTTATACGGTCGAATACAAGTAAGGTTTTGGGTATTTGAATATGCTCCCAATTATTATAATGATCTTTAAAATAAAGAGAGATGGTTCATCCAAAGCTGATTGAAGCAAAGAGCATGGAGGAAAAAAACACATGATTTTCCTGCAGATGTGGATATTTATTTTAGAAAGTAGCACATCCCAGAAACTGGAGTGTTGCATTTGACATGTGAGAGACCTGCAGACAATTCCCACCTCATTTGTTTACCCATGAGCATCCTTTCCAGCCATCTGTAAAATGGGTGTAATAGTGATCTAAAGGAGGGAAGTGTGGTCCCGTGTTATGCTCCATTCTCTCTTCCTTTTAGGGATAGTGGCTTCCTCGTTATGTAAATGTTTTCCAAGATTCCAGAGGAAAATGAGGGCACCCCTATAGATTGGGTTTGGGTTTCCTACAACTCAAAGTGGGGTAGGTAGGGGAGAAATTCTTGGCCAGTGCTCTGTGGTATTGTAGGAATGTCTGGAGGTGATTGCCTAATTGCTCCCCAAGATCAGATGGGCTCCCTGTTACATGCCCAATCTTGCCGTGGTTACAAGGTGGGTTGTGTGCAACTGGCCACAGGGCTAGTCACGTGATATTGAGTCTGCTAGAATGGAAGAAAACTTATTAGATTTCCCTGATGCTGAGAATAGAATACCAGCCAATACTACTTTAAAGATGGGAACGAATTTAAAAACGAATTGCAAAACTTCACAAAAATTGCTAATTCATTGATTTGTATTTGTACCAATCAATGCCCCCCAACGAATACGAATCAATGCATTTCTTGCAATTTTTGATTTGTCAATTTGTTGGGCTATAAGACACCAAAATTGGAGTCTAGAGGCACCTAGAGAAACCAAAATTGCAGAGAAGCTTCTCCTGACTCTACAGTCCTTCAACTTTGGTGAATATTGGGTTTCCTTCAAGCTAGCTGCTAAAGGGCACTTTCCTGGGGGGCCCAGTTTGTGGGTGTATAACTCAAATGTCCATAACCCAATATTCACCAAATGTGCAGAGCTTGTACAGGAAAGTCAGGGGAAGCTTCTGTGCAATTTTGGCATCTCCAGGTGCTGGGGGGGGAGGTTAATTTTAGTTTTAAAGTTTAAAATGAGTCAACAAATTCATTGATTGTCAGGAAAAAAATGTGAATTCATTATTTGTGTTTCATCGACCTTCGCGAATTATGAATCAAAATGAAACACCATGTTCCAGTGTGCACCCACCTTGCAACCTTTGTTACTGCTCAACCCATATGGGTGCATATTTTGGGACTATGACTTCTATCCAGTGGGAGGCGAGTTCACCTCTCCCCTTCCTTTGAGAATTCCATCTGCAGCCCTATCTGTTTCTCAATGTAGAATGGGAGGGAGGGAGGGTGCCCGGCAGCTCCCGGCAGCAAAATCTCTTTGGCTTACTCTGGTGACGCTTTGAAACAAAAGCAAACATCTTGTTTAGGATGCATCTGAATCCAAAAATCTTTTGGAAGGTTTGCAGAACTATACAAATCACGTCCGGCTCACAGTAGAGGAATGTGACACTGTCGTGTTACGTTGCGAGGTGGAAGGAAATCCATTGCCCATTGTAACGTGGCAGAAGATTCCACAATCCTCCAGGTTCAATGAGACTTTGGATGATGAACTGAGGCTTACGAATGTCACAATGCAAGATGAAGGTGAATACGAGTGCCAAGCGCAAAACACAGAGGGCTCTCCCAGTGTGACCTTTCGCCTCTATGTGACATGTAAGTGAAGCTCAGTATGATGTTGTTCTCAAAGAATTCTAGGTGTTTGATTCCCCACTATACTTCCTGGGAGAAGACCCAGCCTGGGTGGCCTTGGGCAAGCTGCACAGTCCCAGGGCTAGAGGAAGGGAAGGGTAAACCATTTCTGTATATTCTCTACCCTGAAAAGTCAGAATTGAAGACGAGGTTTGAAAACAGTTTCTGGGGTGAACTTCGCAACTGAAATGATGACCAGGCTCCTTTCTGGGTCATCGTGTGCTCTTAAAATGAGGACTTTATGATCCTTTCACCCAATTCCCTAAAGAGCTTTTCGACATCTAGCCAGAAGGCAAACCTGCGTGAGATTTTATTAAGTGTATCTCTGTTAATAACGTTAATTTTAGAGATAAATGATTGCTATTAGAATAATTCACTGCCGAACTATTAAAAGTTTATTATTTTCGTCTAATGGCTGGGGGGGGGGGGGAAGTGATTAGCAACAGTACTTCCATGTATTTATTTTTAATTGTAGAAATAATACTTTCAATTTATTAAAATCATCACAGTGTTTTAAGGGGCTATTTTAATGAGGGATAACATTAGCAATTACCTCTCATTTAAAGTTAGACAGGCCATTGGAAGACGTATTAGGGTGTTCATAAAAGACACTCTGCCCAGCCCTTTGGGGATAGGAGAGGGGAAAAAATAAGCTTTATTCAACTCATTGGAGCTTACTTCTAAGTAAGCATGTGCAAAGTTGTGAGACTCGAAGGCCCTTATGCTGATCTGAACATAGCTGTGAATACTGCTAGATTTGGATGACCTGCAATACTTCTGCCCCTGTTTTTCTGCCTGCAGTATAGGAACAATCTTAACAGCCTGCCTTGCAAGGTAGTGTTGTGAGATGGGTGTGAGAGAACAAGGGGAAAAAGGGAAACACCGTGTTGCATGTAGGGGAAAAAGCATGCCAGGGAGAAATTTCATTTCCTCCATGAATTGAAGCTGACTACACAATCAGAAATACAGTTGTGCCCTGCTTGACGATTACCCCATTTAACAATGAATCCGCTTCACAATGATGTTTTGCGATCGCAAAAGTGATTGCAAAATTATGTTTGAATGGGTTTTTTTTTCGCTTAGTGATGATCAGTTCCCTGCTTCGGGAACCGATTTTTTGCTAAACGATGTTTTTTCAACAGCTGATTGGCAATTTTCAAAATGGCTGCTGGCTCTCAAAATGCCCCCCCCGCTGTTTTTAGGAGGCATTTTTTGCAAGACAGGCACCAAAAAATGGCCGCCCTATGGAGGATCTTCGCTTTACGATGAGGTATTTCGCCCATTAGAACGCATTAGCCAGTTTCTAATGCATTCTAATGGGCTTTTTAATTTCACTTGATGAGGATTTCGCTTAACAGCGATTTCAACGGCATGGATTATCCTTGTCAAGCGAGGCACCACTGCATATGGTCCAGAAAAAGATAATAATGCTGAAATGTGTTTTTCCCCATGGAGGACATAGCCTTTGTTCCCTTCTGTCTGACAGACAGCTTGTAAACACTAAATGTGGGTCACCTGAGAAAAGGACCTGAACTGGAAGACACTAGCTAGGCCTAGCTCTACTTGGCTTCCTGTGCAGAAAGGAAGCTCCCAGCAAGCACTGGGGCAGGAACAGAAAGCTTGGACAGAACTAGGCCTAGCTAGGCCTCAAAGCCTCAAAGTTTAGGCCTTTCTCCCAGGCGAGCCACGGTTTGGGGTCTCCAAGGTGTCCGTCTGGCAGGTAGAACTCTAAGAATGGAGAATTATGGGATTTGTAACCCAAAAAACCCAGTCACTAAGAGACAAATCTCACTGATTTGAAATCTAAGCAGAGTTAAGTCTTGGTTAGTGTATAAATGGGAAATCAACAGGGAAAATTAAAGGTATCTGGGAAGAACAAGGAAAGGAATTTATATTCCTGTTAACTCTCCCTTTTCCTTTCTGAACCAGCAAGGAATGCTTGGTCACCAACGGTCATTAATGGAGTGATCGTCGGCCTCGTTGTGATTGGCGTCATCATGCTCATCGTGGCAGCCATCTTGATGTACAAAAAGTAAGCAGTCGCGTGTTGTTAATATTTGCGGAGTGCTGAGAATGGGAGAGGGGGGGCACATCCTGGAAAGGAACAACCCCCCATCAGGAAGGAATTGTGATCTTCACAGTTTGGCATAATTGGAGTTTTTGTTTAGATCCAATTGGTGTGGCCCTAATTATGAAGCATGAGTCATGTTGAGCTAAGGTGCTTTGTTATTCCCAAAGCCTGGGGAGGCAACCTTTTCTGAACGACACCTTTCTTGGACTACAACTCCCCTACTCCCCCAGCCATGGGATTCTGGAAGTTGTAGTCCCCCCCCCAAAAAAAATGGTTGCCTCCACTTTGATCTTTGAAAGTTGTACCAGTTCTTGGGAATTTCTACCCCTTTTTGCCCCTACCCCTTAGGGAACTTTTGCAGACTCTCAACTTCTCTCACAAAGATTACTCGAACATTATAAATGCATACCTCAGATGTCAGCACAAGAAATTTCCCTATTGCTGGTAAATTGTCATTTTGGCCAGTGATGTATCAGGGAATCATTGCTAATTAACAAGATTCTTTCCACTTTCCTGGTTGCACATCTGAGCATGTCATATGATGCACACAACCAGCAATGCAAGTAGCATCTTATTAATTAGCAGCAGTTTGCCAATGTATCCAATGTGATTTCACTTATGAATGTGTAAATGGGCAATAGGACTTTGTCATCATCACGATCATCATCAAGAATATCCCATCAACAATTTAACCTGGTCACTCCACATGACATCTCTACTGTCTGTACCTGTATTTAGTCGTATCTTTCCCACCTTTCTGTGTCAGCTCCCCACAACCTCTTTATGCTTAGGAGTAGTACAAAGACCATTATCCCCATCCACTCACTCTCTCTGGAAGTTATGAGAATGGTAGTCCGGCAGATGAAGAAATTTCCACAGATGGAAAAGTGGTCCATAACATTAAAACACAAATTGGCTTTGTGTATTTTCTTCCTTTGTTTTTGGAAATATTATCTATGCAACATGTATAATCTTTTCAATTGATTTAAAAAGCTTCTCTTCCATTTCCTACAGAGGATAATATGCTACGTTTTCCCCTCTTACTGTCTCATTGATGATAATATATTCTTGCTCCTTTTATTTTCCTTGTCACATTTTCAAAGTCTTCAGTTCGCATAAGAAATCTTTATGAATGTTTCCACCAATATCAACCTCATTAGATTCTGATATAGTTAGTTTATCCTTCTGGGGAGTGTTATTAAGTTTGGGGGGGGGAAGAATCCCCTTTGTTTATCAGTACACCACCTTGTTTTGGCAGTAGCATTTTTTTTAAATTTCCTAGAGCACCATTGTTCTTATTGATCAACTTAAATATCCTCTGTTACCATCCATTTCTACAGAGGCTTTCTAGTTAGCAGGCTGCAAAAGAGATATTTCATAAAACAGGGGACAAAAGACTCTTTCGTCACTGAGTAAAACTTACTTTTGTTAAGGAGTAAAATTCACAGTGTCTCCTGGAGAGTTCACCCCATGTTTTGGCTGTCTGGGGGATCTCAAGCGTCGTAATAAAGAAAACCCGACTTGCCCAAGTACTGAAATGCATATCTAAGGTTCCCTCTTGGGGAAGGTGTTCCTCCTTCCTCATGGTGGTTGCCCGTTTATAAATATATGTACGAGTCTTTTTCGCAATCCATCTTGATTTCTTTTTCCGTACAGATTTCTTGATATAACAGAGTCGGGCGCGCGCAGCCCCCTGAGTTGTCGTTCGGTAAAACATTCTGATGCCTGAGGCTTGAATCAATGTGTTTTCTCAGAATGACTAATACGCCCTCGGTTTTCTCAGATTCCTTTCAACAAGAGGCCGCTCCTCTCATTTATCACATTATTTAACTCACAAATATTTATTAGTCTGCATGTAATCAGATTCATAAATAAAGGAAATAAGAAAAACAGAGAGATGAAAGGAGAAGGGATATTATTATTAAATAAGACCTACAGCAGGCGGAACATCCCTGTAGAAAGGATTGTTTGCAAAGGGTCCTTACATAGAGGGGTGCCATAGGCTCTCCCTGAGCCTTCTTTCCCCACAACCTTTTTTCCGAGGTGAGGAACAAGGTCTGTTCATCTGTCCATGCTCAAAAACTCTATGATGCTTTGGCTGCCGCATCGCTGCTAATCATGACTTTCCTTTTGGCAATTAAACCTACCCTAAGGGTCAGCACTTCCGTCACTTTTCTTGTTGGCAGTGGTGTGGAACCTGTAGATTTTTCATATGAATAACAGAGAGGTGTCTTATGAGCAGACTGGAGATGGTCCGGGCTCAGCTAAAAGTAAAGTGAATGAACTTTCTTTACAGGTGCGAAAGGGAAGGAAAAGTAGTGATTGACATGGAATCTTACACAGAACAGAAAAGAATGCACAGCATCAACTCCCCAGTTGCCAAGGTCTGTAGCGCTTCCTCTTCCTTGCCACTTCTAAGCCATCCACATCAGAACTGTGTCTAGAAATGCAGAAAACTGCCTTGTGCTAAGTTAGTCATTGTTTGAAGCAGGATCGCCCCCCCCCAAGCCCTCTGTTGAGTTCTCTGGAATTCCTTGGGGAGGTCTCCTATACAAGTACCAGCCTGGGCCATCTTTACCTAGCCATGGGACTTCAAGTCATTTTGAGTGGATCCTTTGGTATTTAAGTGGGCTGCTGTCCCTTGATAACTAAGGTGGACAATGGTAGTGGGCCTGTATTCCCCCCCCCAGTACTTAGATAACAGATTCCACCAGGAGTCTGTGTAGTTTGTTGTTGTTGTTTAAATTAGGAGAGCAAAACAAGGTCTAGACGTCCACTTCTGCTTTGGGGATTTGGGAGATTCTCAGCATTACACGTCACTTGTGTATGTTGGTGCATTGCAACACTAATGTATACACCGTACACAAATGATGGACACCAATTTGACATCAGGAAGGGAAATACAGATAAACCTGTTTCACACCATTTTAATTTATCTGGGCATTCTTCACAAGATCTGAAAGTTGCCATTCTGGAGCAGAAAAAATTATCCAGAGAAAGACAGCTGAGATAAAATATATACATATGTTTAAAACCCATCTCAGTGGACTCAATATAAGCCAAGGGTTCTTAGAGTTCTGATCCAATGTAAAACATTGTGTTGCATCTGCTGTAATTCCCAGCTGTGTTTACTAATTAACCAACGCCACCTCACAAGCAGCGTTAGAGATACTTATTACCATGATGTTCCTGTTTATTGTCTATAGCTTGGGATTAATTTAGTCCCAATCATTGTTTATAGAACAATACTTCCTGGAACAGAAAATGAATACGGACAAAGGTCTTAAAGGGTATTGCCAGGTGTGAAATGCTTCACTATCAACAACTTGTGCCCAGGAAATAAACACCCTCTTTGTTTGTGGGCCATGTATAGGTGCATAAAAATTTGTCCCACTCTCATCTCTGTGGAAGTAGACTTGTCCATGAAAGCTAACATTAAAATAAGAAGAAATAGCAGGGAGTCAGGAATAACCAGTCAAACTATGATCACTAGGTTTGAAACGTTTGGGTGAAGACTTGACGTCAAAATGGGACAGTCAGTCCCTGTTGGGCCTAAAAAAAGAGGTCATTCCACAGCCAGGATTCTGAGCCTCTGGCTGGAGGATTTAGTGGGTTGTAGCCCCAAAAAGTAACTTTCCCCAGCTCATGTCAGCTGGGGTTTGGCGGACAGCTGGCCTAGAATCTTCCAATGAGTGTGTCTTCTGATATCTGGAACTGTGGAATTAAAAAGACTTTCATAAGAATCACAGCCCTCTTGTAGGCTGAAAAATGAACATAATTCAAGGCTTTGTATATATTTTTTTTCTCTCTCACTCTGTGTTTTCCTCCCTTTCCACTTCATAGGAGTGTAACAGCATAGGACGTAACCAAGAGGAAGGCAAGAACGTCTCTCAAGCACAAGAAAAGATGGGAAAAGGCACTGATGAAATCTACAGTGAGCCTGACTCTGTGAATTACGTCTCTGTTATATTTATTCCACGGGAACCCCACCAAAAAGTGACTTCTGAAAATCCCCCAACAGAATACGCTGAAGTCAAGAAATCACAGTCCTCAGACTTTTCAAGAAGCCAGGCAGATATATAGTAATTCACAATCATTTAGCTTTCTTGACAAAGGCACTTCCAATGTGCTGTATTGTCCTTGGAAGAAATCACTCCCTCCTGAATACTTCACACCCCTTCCTCCCCGTTTATCTTTCTACATCCTCCTCTGGGGCAGGGGATGCCCATGGCCTTCTTCAGGCCTACCTGCCCTGCAAAAGGCAGCAGAAGCGGCTGGGGTTGTTGATTCCTCCACTGGCCTTGGCATTCCCATAATCAGCAGCAGCTTGTATAAGATGTAGACCTCAAATATGGGATGTAGACTTTTGCATGCTCCGGCCCCTGGTTCAATCCCAGCTAAAGGGCCAAAGGCAGTTGGACTGAGATATACCTCTGTCCAAGGTGCTGAAGATCTAACTTCATATAACCGAAAGGCATTGAGCTAAATAAGAAAGGGGTCTCACTAGGGTTGTTTCATATGCTTCATTTAGCAGAACAGTGTCTTTCCCCTTAGTGAAAATGACGCCAACAGGCGATATCCTATATTTCGTGTATCAACATTCTGAAAACAGGACAGTCAGCAACGTGGAGAGGGGGGATTTGCTGCTTGGGTAACAGCCTATCCTCCATATGATTTTACCCAGGCTTCGTGCTCTGGAGAGGACACTCCAGCTCAGAGCACATTACCATAGTCTCTTGGGACTGAAGGATGCCTAAGACCTAAAGAGAAGCAACTCCCCCCCCCTTTTTTTTCTTCTTCCAAGGATAAGTGTTCTGGGTTGTTTATTTATTTCGCCACAGGCCTTTTGTAAATCTGTAGTTTCCTCTCACCCCTCCCACATCTTATTTGTTTGTTTGTTTTCTTTTTAAAAAGTTTTGCTCTTATATTGTAACTTATATAGTCTATTTGTGTTTGTTTTTTAAATTATAAATTATAAATCCCCCCCCTTGAAAACACCATTCCAGTTGTGAGACAAAAACTGTTGAGAGGTTTTCTGTGAAATAAACATATGATAAATACTTGTATTATATGTATGTTGTTAATTCAAAGAATACCATTGTTTAGAACATCCATGTATTTCAAATCCAGTGTAATCGACTGAAACTGCAAGATCTGCTCTGGAGTCCTTATGACAGAAAAAGGAACCTGTTTTGTTGTGAAGTGGGTTGTATAGCCAAGAAATATTTCAGGTACAGTGGACCCTCGACTTACAGACGGCTCGACTTACAGACTTTTCGAGTTACAGATTTCTCTGGCCGCAAAATTTAGATTCGACTTGCAGCCGGAGAATCGACTTACAGACCAGAAAAAAACCAAAATGGAACAAAAATAGAATAAAAACCACTGGTTATGGGATTAATCAGTTTTCAATGCATTGTAGGTCAATGGAGATTCGACCTACAGACTTTTCGACTTGCAGCCACCGTTCCAATACGGATTAATTCCGTAAGTAGAGGGTCCACTGTAGAATGTTAACGATTGCTCAGCATTCCCAACCTTGGGTCCCCAAATGTTCTTCCAGAAACCCTGGCCAACAGAACTAGTGTGAAGACTTCTGCGAGTTTTAGTCCAAGGACATCAGGAGACCCAAAGTTGGGAACTACAGTTCAGGGCATTTCCTTCTAAATGGGCAAAGATGTTGATTGCCCTCCCAAAGGCTACATCAAATACATAAACAAGCTGGGTTTTTTTTTACAAAAAAAAGCAAGAAGAGCCCAATTTTTAATTACTTGATTCCTACAAAAACACATCCAATCTTCACATGGGATGCTACAGTTTTGCCTTTCTAGTAATGAAGAACGAAGATGGGTCAATCTAGCCCTGGAGAAAGCATGATGAGATTTAGGGATGGTCAAGATATCTGGACATCTAGCTTGCTCAGGACATAGCCTTGTGTAGAGATTTCAGAAAGAAAGAGACAGTGGCAGGATAAGTCTGTTTTCCATGCCATTCATCAGTTTGTATCAGGAAGGTTTCTCTGAGCGGGCTGTTTGCGTGACTCTTTGGATGAGATGTTTTGCCACTTCTAAACAATGCATCAATGAGAACAGAAGCCTCCCCACTGGCCATCAGAACGAGCCCCTTGCTGCTTCGGAAAAGCAAACAACCGCTTACTGTCCATCCAGCTGCTTGTTGCGCTCCTCTCCTTGGGATGCGTGTGCCTCGGCATGCGATGATGCCCTCTCGCAGCATCATTGTGCTGTCAGTGGCCACAGAACGCAGCTGGGATTTGGATAATGTAAGTGCAAGGATGAGCCAGGGTGAGGAATCACACGGCAACAGTGACCTCAGCTGGCCGAGAAGGGACAGGGGAAGCATTGTCTGAGGATGCAGGCCACGTAAAAGATACGGACAGAGGCTCAGTACCAGATTCGGACAGATTGCAAATGCCAAACCAAATCAGCTTGATGCAGAGTGATTTCTTTCTAGGGAGTCCAGATTGAAGACTGAGCTCTGAGTTGAAGTGAAGCAAATTCACAAACTGGTTCAGATCAAGGGTACAAACATCTCTAGAAGCAGAGAAGGTACATATCACTTCAACCTACCGGTTCCTTTAGAAATAATAATAATACAGTGGTGCCTCACTAGACGATGATAATCCGTTCCACTAAAATTGCTGCTTAGCGAAATCATTGTCTAGCGAAAAGCATTTCCCCATTGGAATGCATTGAAACTTGTTTAATGCGTTCCAATGGGGAAGAATTGTCGTTGTCTAGCGAAGATCGGCCATAGGAAAGCCGCTTTGCAAACTGCCGATCAGCTGTTTAAATTGCTGTCTTGTGAAGCTTAGGTCCCGAAAACACCCATTTTGCGAGCGCGGAGGGAGCTGTCAAAATCGTCGTCTAGCGAAAATCGGTTTGCGAAGCAGGGACCAAACACTGTCCAGAAAAATTCCCCCATAGGAATCACTGTTTTGCGAATCGCTATAGCGATGGCAAAAAATCTATGTTTTAGTAGTAGTAATAGTAGTAGTAGTAGTAGTAGTAGTAGTAGTAATTATCATCATCATCATTATTAAATTTTTACCCCACCCATCTAGACCAATGTCTACTTGATAATGATGATGATGATGATGATGATGATGATGATGATGATGATGATGATGATGATGACGAGGACGAGGACGACGACGACGACTAGGAGGACGAGGACGACGACGATGATGATATAACTAGAGCTGGAAGGGACTGCTAGATGCCTAAATAACTAAAGATGCTTAGAATGCAAACCCCCTAAAATGGGCTGTTATTCTGTTAGTCTGTGGAAATCCTTGACACAGGATGTGGTGATGGCATCTGGCCTAGATGCCTTTAAAAGAGGATCGGACAGATTTCTGGAGGAAAAGTCCATTGCAGGTTACAAACCATGATGGGGATGTACAATCTCTAGGCTTAAAAGGAAGGTACCTCAAAAGGCCAGATGCAGGGGAGGGGGGTCAGGAGACAGGGATCTCGTGGTCTCATGTGCTCCCAGAGGCATCTCGTGGGGCCACTGTGAAATACAGGAAGCTGGACTAGATGGGCCCTTGGCCTAATCCAGCAGGGCTCTTCTTAGGTTCTTATGGGGTGTCTAAAATTTGGCAAGTTTATTTCTTACTTCACACTGTACATCAGTGTGAAATCTAGGTTGATTTTTGGTTGATTATATATATATATATATATATATATATATATATATATATATATATATATATATATATATATATATATATATATATATATATATATATATATAAAATCATTTTGGTTTTCCAGTGGAAGTCAATGAAAAGCTTATAAATTGACTCACATCCAAAACATCCACTGGGTTAAATCACTCTGGATTAAATTGGGATATATTCGAGTTGGATAGGGTTCTTGGGCACAATCTTAACCCAAACCAAGCCCGTCCCTGACTACCTTATGCTTTGGCACAGTAGAGAATTTCATTTCAGTTGGTGTCTTAAGAATAATAATAAAAAATCCCACATCTACAAATGTCTTTGTATTATGGAAAGAAACGGGTTTAAATGTTTGTTTTTAAAATTCTAATATGGGGAATAAGTTGGTCAGAAACAGGCAGAACAACCTCACAAGAAATGGGGAATTAAACTTTTCTGGACTGCAATTCCTGGAATTCTCACCATCCCTGCTGCCTGGAGCATCCTGGGATTTGTAGTCTAGAAAAATGCCATTCCCCATCCTGCCTTCCATATAGCTGGGCTGTGATCATTCCCGTGTGCTGCCACCCCAACGGACCAGCGACTCTATATGGCCTACAAATGTATTTAACCTTTGAGCAGCCCTTTTGCGTTGCAAAGCCAGGGAATCCCCAGCAGGGGGCGCGGTACCCAAGCCCAAGAAATCCTGATATGCTGCAGCAGCAGCTGCCAAGTGGACCCCCCCCCTTCTTCTCCATGTGCCTCCAGCATGTTTGTCAATGCATCAATGTTTCATACAAAGAGCACGTGGGAATACGTTCAACAGAAGAGTCAGGAAGTGCCAGGGGGGGTCTGCACAGCAGACAGAGCATCCCTCGGGGTCTAACTTCTGTCTAGATATTTATTTACAGGAAGAAGTTAAACACGAGTGCTTTCGCTGAGTCTTCCTGCTTGTGATGTTCTGAAGCCGACTTGCTGAACCTCTTTGGAACAATGGCACTCGGCCCTTCATGGAAAATCCATGAACCCTTACTGAGCAAGCGCGCCTCTGAACATGGGCAGAGTACCCTTGCTCAGAAGGCGTCACCAGCTTATCCCCCAGTTCTTCTCCCTGGCTTAATCTGCAGAAATCCATTTGTTAGAAGCATTTTTGGATAAGGAAATCTCAGATGGCTGTTGTGGGTTTTTCGGGCTCTTTGGCCATGTTCTGAAGGTTGTTCTTCCTAACGTTTCACCAGTCTCTGTGGTCGGCATCTTCAGAGGACAGCACTCTGTGCTCTGGTGGAGTTTGCTTGGGAGTGGAGTATTTATGGCTGTGAGATAGGCTTTTGTCCTTTTCAGGAGGTGGGTGATTAGTGTGTCTTGTTGTGGGTGTATTGTTGTGCTAAGGAGGAGAGAAATCTCAGGTGATTAATTCTCATCTACTGTTAAATGCACAGGAAAAAGGTCAATATCTTTTTTTTTAAGCAATGGCACCCCTACCCTTAAGTATTCCAGCATCAAATCTAACAGGGTCTCGATTGATCTTTAATATTCACCCAAAGAGATTCATGTACCTCCAGATTACTAGTAGATCTGGTTTGTAGTTCTGTAAGACTTTAGAACAATGAATCCCAAATCTGGGCCCCAGAGGTTCTTGAAGTAAAGCTCTCGGAAACTTTCACCACTAGCTGTGCTGGCCAAGGTTTCTGGAAGTTATAATCCAACACCTTCTGGAACCTAAAATTGGGAATCACTGCTTTAGAAGTGGCCAACTACAAGACAGATGACGGCTCCTGTGATTTTAATAGTGGTGTGGATGTTTTTGAGTGTAGACTTCACACAACACTAGCATTATCAGCATCATCTTAGAACTGCAGAGCTGGAAGGGACCCTATGGATCATCATTTTCAGCCCCTGTCAAGAAGATACAGCAGGGAAATCGAATGCTCAAATTCTGGCTCTGCAGTTACTTAAATCACTGAACTGTCAGGTAAGTCTGGGGAGTATTGGAGTGGAGAAGAAGTGAATCCATGTTTTCTCTTACAAGATTATTCAAAGTTCTGAATCCGTTTGGGGGGAATATGGTCCAACAGCTCAGAGAGTGGATGCAAAAGTTCGGACTATAAACCACTGTGGATCTCCTTCCTGGTTGGATTGGCCAGCCTCCAACTGTAAGAGAACCTTGAAGGAACAAACACAACGAAAATCTCCTCCATTCCAGAACGCTGTGCTCTTCGCAGAGTGGCTGCTCTAGAAACGCCAGGTGGTGACCCAAAGGATCTCTGATTAGTTTTATGTCTGCCAATAAAATGAGAGATGAAGAAAGTGTGAGGTCTCCCACATGACTCTGTTCTTCTCAGAGAAGACTTACAGCAGGCTGTAGGAGAAGGGGGAGAACTTGGAGAGAGGGAATGGACAAGAATATTGTTGGGGCAGAGTTACCAGGCTGCTCTGTTGGCGGTCCAGCTCGGATATGTGAGTGCTAAGACCATGAGTCAATAGCTGTTCTTATCATAATAATAACTGAGTGGAAGAAGGGATCTCAGCTGAGGTGGCTTTTTGTGCAGGTTCAACCTACTGAAATTCCCTCTTCCATGTACTTTTAAAGGTACAGGAGCTGTATTTCTGGGCTGAAGACTACCCCTTCTCTCCAATATTCATCAGTTATGCGCATAAAACTTCTGAAATTTCATTTTCAGGGACTGTATCCATCTTCACAGGATCCCCACTCCCACAATATATAAATCTGTAGGACAGCCTTTCACTCGATAAGGGTGAAGCCGTAGATTTTAAGCCACAGAAGTTCATACAAATAAATCTGTCAGTCTTTAACAGTAATTTTGTTTTTGCTTCTATATTAATTTTGTTGTTGTCGTACCACAGAGCTTTTGAAAATGAGAAGGAAGGAAGGAAGGAAGGAAGGAAGGAAGGAAGGAAGGAAGGAAGGAAGGAAGGAAGGAAGGAAGGAAGGAAGGAAAGAATGGAATGGAATGGAATGGAATAGAATGGAAAGGAAGGAAGGAAGGAAGGAAGGAAGGAAGGAAGGAAGGAAGGAAGGAAGGGAAGGGAAGGGAAGGGAAGGGAAGGAAGGAAGGAAGGAAAGGGAAGGGAAGGGAAGGGAAGGGAAGGGAAGGAAGGAAGGAAGGAAGGAAGGAAGGAAGGAAGGAAGGAAGGAAGGAAGGAAGGAAGGAAGGAAGGAATGGAATGGAATGGAATGGAATGGAAGGAAGGAAGGAAGGAAGGAAGGAAGGAAGGAAGGAAGGAAGGAAGGAAGGAAGGAAGGAAGGAAGGAAGGAAGGAAGGAAGGAAGGAAGGAAGGAAAATGCTAATTCAGCCCAACCAGCGGAACAGAATGTGCTGAGATAGTTGCTTTGAATCTGTTTTGCATGTTGCTTTCATTTGCAATTTTTAATGTGGTACTTGTTTGATTCTTTTTAATATTTGCATACATATTGTTTTTTAGATGTTGTCTTTTGTAACCTGCCTTGAGTCCTTTTTAAAGGAGAAAGGTGAGGTAAAGACAAACAAAAATTTCAGAGCATTTCACAGAAAAGAATTGGTATAAGGGAAGATGGAGGTAGTATTTAATGCCGGTAAAACTGAATACAATAAATAAAAATTATCATCATTATGTTGGAAGTGTAAAAAAGAGAAGAGATGTATTTACATATGTGGTGGTTATGTGAAGTAAGTAAGAAAGAATGGAAGCAAATCTTTAAAAAAAATAAGGGAAATGACTGGATTAAATATTCAAATGTCCCCGTTAATGGCCTTATTGAATATGGTCAAGCAGGATCAATTGCTGAAAGAAAAAAAAAAAGGATTTAATTGTAATAATGGTTAGGGCAGCAGGGTTAATTTTTGCAAGAAATTGGAAAAATGATAACCAAATTAATTTAGAGGAATGGTATAGAGAATCATGGGATATGGCAATTAATGATAAACTGACATGTGATATGAAAATAAGAAGAGGTCTATCAAAAAATAATGATTTTAAGAAAACATGGATTGCATTTCTGAAATTTGTATTTCGCAGGGGAAAGGAGTATACGCTGAGGAAAGAAACAATGAACTTTAGGAGAGAAAATGGATTGAACGAAATTTGAAAATATTATGAATACTAGTCCTGAGGGTGAAGGTGGCACTGGTGCATTATGTAACTGTATTTTATTGTGGTGTTAGGTTTATATTGTCTATGCTTGATGTTCATTTAATTAAATACATTTTTAAAGAAAAAGAAAACCACTTCAATGATATGTCAGATTTTTCTCTCAGTTTTTTTAAAATTCTCAACTTCTTTTGAATGAACTCAGGACAAAGTTAGAATATTTAAGAAACTTCAGCACACAAAATTCGTATTTGTTCCTGCTAGGTGAAGGCTGCATTCACACATATACAACCCCCTACAGCTTCCTAGTGAATGTGGGAACAACCTTGCTGGAAAACACGGGCTCACAGGTCCTGAGACAAGAGAATACAGTACCTTAATTCCAAAACCAAAGTTGGGTCTGAATTTGTCCTATTTCTACATTCCTGTGTAGAACACACTATACGCAGCAGCCAACTACATGAGGTTTTCCGTTCTGGTCGTTTGGTATCCCAATATTTTCTTTTTTCTTTTATCTGCAATTGGGGGGAAATGATGCTCTCTGGAGAAAAAAGGAACATCATTTTCTCCAAATGGCTACTAAGTTGTAAGAGGGGTGCTTTTCCTCCTTTTTTTATTTGATCATTTATTCATGGAGGCATTCAAGCTGATGTATGACTCGCTTGGAATCCCCTCCTCCATTCCCCACATGGAATCAAAAGGCTGCTGTCGGCAAATTTATTAGCCCTCTGCAAATTCTCTGGAATTAGTCTCAGGAGAGCCGTAGCCACAGCATGCATTTGACTGGCTTCGAACACAACAGTAAACGGGAAATCCATGTTGGCCTGATTATTCCTCAGAGAGAAAGAGAGAGAGAGAGAATGATAGCCAGGTGGCCCCATTTTAGAGTAATAAATTTACAGTGATGAGGAACGGATAGTTACTGTACCCCTTTATTAGATGCATCATAGCCTTTGCTACCCACTGATAGCCAGTGAATAGTCAGAGAATGCTCGCATTTTATGTTACTTGTGGTGTAACTGGTGTCTTCAACAACATCGGGAAACAAGACTTGAACTTGTTTTCTTCATGTTTGTGAGGGAAAGAACTTGTGATTTCAGCAAAATCTGAATGTGGAAGAAAACAGAGTGCCATATTACATGACTTGGTAGGGGACATGTACATTTCCAAAAAAAAGGCCAAATAGAAAGGAAGGGGTGTGTGTGTGTGTGTGTGTGTGTGTGTGTGTGTGTGTGTGTGTGTGTGTGTGTGTGTGTGTGTGTGTGTGTGTGTGTGTGTGTGTGTGTGTGTGTGTGTGTGAGAGAGAGAGAGAGAGAGAGAGAGAGAGAGAGAGAGAGAGAGAGAGAGAGAGAGAGAGAGCAGGCACGCAAGCACATGCCCTATACTTCTTTGTTTTAAGAAACGGGGTATGAGATCCAACCCACAGCTGCTTTAGCTGTAACTTTAAAGCGGTTTAGCGCTGTGGGCTAAACCGCAGAAGCCTTTGTGTGCTGCAGGGTCAGAAGACCAGCAGTCGTAAGATCGAATCCACGTGACGGAGTGAGCTCCAGTTGCTTTGTCCCAGCTCCTCGCCAACCTAGCGGTTTGAGAGCATGCAAATGCAAGTAGATAAATAGGGACCACTTCGGTGGGAAGGTGAAACGGCGTTCCCTAGTCACGCTGGCCACGTGGCAACGGAAACTGTATTCGGACAAGCACTGGCTCTACGGCTTGAAAACGGGATGAGTACCGGCCCCTAGAGTCGGACACGAATGGACTAAAAAAGGCAAGGGGAACCTTTACCTTTTACCTTTGAAACATCAACTCAAATGCTGCCTGAATCTTTCCTGACATCCAATAAAGACATGCCAGGCAAAATCCATCTTTTGGACTTTACATCTATGAGTAACTTTCCTGGCAAAATCCATCTTGCCATGAATTTTTGGAGTTGGTTGTTGTGGGTTTTTTGGGCTCTTTGGCCATGTTCTGAAGGTTGTTCTTCCTGATGTTTCACCAGTCTCTGTGGCCGGCATCTTCAGAGGACTGGAGTAGGAACTCTGTCCATGCTCTGTTGCTGTTTTGTTGGATAGTTGAGTACTTGTAGCTGCGGGGACAGCTTTTGTCCTTTTCAGGAGACAGGGTGATCAGTGTGTTTTGTTGTGGATGTGATGTAATTTTTTGGAGTCCTTCACACTGATGAAGTGGTCTTGATCCATGAAAGCTTGCATATTGTATGATGGTATTTTTAGTGTTCTATAAAGATATCCCCTACTCTTGCATTTGCATTTCGTTTTGGCCACGTGGCTCTCTTCTGTTTCATAGGTAGGGGAAGAGGAGCATTTCCTGTGCCACCTCAAGAAGGCAAACGGGTGAGGGCGGCTTCAAGTGTCTCTCACAGCTGGGGTTGCCAGGTCAGGAGTGCCCCATTCACTGTGAGTTCAGGGTCAAGATCAGAATGTCAGGAAGGGGCCTCACGGAATGGAGGGCAGGGCAGATAAGGCTCTGGAGGGGAGCCAACACAACACAACATAAACACACACACACACACACACACACACACACACACACACACACACACACTCATGAACTGAGGCAGCAAGCTCTGGTGCTTGCTAGGAATAGTGGACAAAGCATGCCCTCTATGGCACTGGTCCCCAAGCTTGGGCCTCCAGATGTTCTTGGACTACAACTCCCAGAAGCCTTCACCACCACCTCTGCTGGCCAGGATTTCTGGGAGTTGAAGTCCAAGAACATCTGGACACCCAAGGTTGGGGACCACTGCTATGGCTTTACAACTACCTCTCTCTCTCACACACACAATCAATGGATCTGCCCACTCCCTGGTGCTGTTCGTTGGGAGCGGAAGACCCAGAAAAGCAGGGCAGATACTCCGAGGGTTGCCCTGAGATTGGGCAGACCTCTTCCTAGCAGTGGACTTTTGAGATTTACCATGGAGCATTTCCCGCCCCTTTGCTTTCCCAGCCCCAGAGAAAGCACCTGCCTTGTGACAGCCCGTTCCTCTTTCCTTGGTCGCCACTTATTGCCATCTCATCAGCCAGCCGCTCTTCATTCCTCAACCTTCGACACCAATTTCACAGCAAGTTGATTCCATCATTCCGGGCCTTTCTAGGCCTGTTAATCATCCTTGTCTCCCCACCCCTTCCTACCCCGTACTGTTTCTTGTCTCCAGCCAGGTCGCCTGGGTCACCGAGGAGATGCCCAAGGACCGCCGGATTGCATGCTTGCCTGCCTTAAGCTCTCTCTCTGCCTTCAGAGCCCTCCTCCCTCTGCATCGCTCCGTCTTTCCCCCCTCCCCATCAGTGCGAATGACAATCCACCCAGCTATCAACTGGAGAGCAAAGAGCAAAACGGGGAGGAGAGAAAGTGCTGCTTTAGACATGATTAGATTAGAGCAGGTTTGTTAGATTATTAGGGGATTCAGACAAAAAGACGAGATAGATAGATTGATTGATAGATCGATTGATAAGTTGATCAGACCTGGCCAAAACAGTGATTTGTAGCAGCTTGTCACCCTCACACACAGTTTAGTATTTTATTTTATTTAAAATATTTTTTACCCCGCCTTTCTCCTTAAAAAGGAGCCAAGGTGGCTTACATCATCAAAAGACAATAGGCAAAGCTAAAGACAGCAAGGATATAAATAAAAAGGTAAAGGTTCCCCTTGACAATTGTTGTCCAGTCGTGTTCGACTCTAGGGGGCGGTGCTCATCCCCGTTTCCAAGCCGTAGAGCCAGCGTTTTGTCCGAAGACACTCTTCCGTGGTCACATGGCCAGTGCGACTTAGACACGGAACGCTGTTACCTTCCCACCGAGGTGGTCCCTATTTATCTACTTGCATTTGCATGTTTTGAACCGCTAGGTTGGCGGGAGAAGGATATAAATAGGACCGAACAAATACAACACTAAAAGATGACAAACAAAAGCAACATCAGAAACACATTCAAAGCAATCAGGCATAACCATCCATTTAAAATCCCCACCCAGGCAGCCAGTCCCTGAGGGAAAGTTCACCTGAAAAGAAAAGGTCTTTTGCCTTCTTTAGGAAGGACAGCAAAGATGAGGCCAGTCTGGCCTTCTGTGGGAGGGAATTTTGGAGTCTGGGCACAGCCCGAGAAGGCCCTCTCCCATCTCCCCGTACCAAACACATCTGCAAAGATGGTAGGATAGAGTGAAAGGCCTCCCCTTGATGATTTTAACACTCAGGCAGGCTCATAAATGGGCCGGGTATAAATTCAATAAATAAATAAATAAAATAAAAGGAGACATGGTCCTCGAGCTTGGACCCAAGCTACAGGCCAGGCTGGCCTCATTTTTGGTATCCTTCCACAAGCAGATGAAGACCTTTCACCTCACACAGGCTTCCCCTTAGAGACTGACTATCTGGGAGGGTTTTTTAAATGGAGTGTAGTGCCTTTTTACCTTTGTACAGTGGTGCCTCACTAGACAGTTACCCCGCATGACAGGGTTTTTTTACTAGACATTGGCTTTTTGCAATTGCTATAACGATTCGCAAAACAGTGATTCCTATGGGGGAATTTTGCTGGATAATGTTTGGTCCCTGCTTCGCAAACTGATCGTGTTTGATTGATTCTTTTTACTATCTATATTTTCTGTTTTTAGCTTTTAATTATCATCTTTTAATGATGCAAGCCACCTTGAGTCCTTTTTAAGGGGAAAGGTGGGGGGAAATATTATAAACAAATGCAAACAAACAATTATCCAAAAATGTACCAATATTTGTGCAAATTGCCTCATTCCTATTCACAATAGACAGTAACTCAAGCTTTCAAATAGTCTGTGCATAGGAGACGACATGGATAGATTTCCCCTCCCTTGTCTAATGATATCCTTTCCCCCTGCCCTCTCCTGCCCCTCCAAACACGCATGCAGTTTCTCCGTGTAATTTGTTAAGCTGTAGGCCAGAATCCTGTTGCCTTTATATGATTGTGTACAGATGTTAATGCAAACTCTGAGAGGCATTTTACTGGCTGTTGTTTTGCATGCGTAGTCATTCTCCAAATGTGCCATTGATCGCATGACTGGTTGAGCGCACAGCTGCCCAGCCAACCACTGGCAAACTAAGAAAACCACTTGTCCGACATGGTTTTCTGCAATGGGATTTTAAGCAGGAAACAAGAGCAACAAACCACCACCGTCTAACCACTAGACTGCATTCTCCTTCCAGAGTCAAGGTCAACATTCAGGAACCTTGGCTCCCAGCCCTCCTACTCCCTCTGCCTGCATACGCTTAACCACTAGACCTCACATCTCCCTGCCAATTAAATTCTTTGGCTCCTGTGCCCATTATTGGGTCTAAATTTTTATTTTCCTTTGGAAATTGCCCTGTAATCGGCTTTGTAATCGCCATAGTGCTAATTATGCAAATGGAATGCAAACGAGGCACTAATCATAGTGAGGTTATGGGGGAATGGCAAAACATTTAAGGGGTAGGGAGGAGGGAAGATGCAAAGAGACAGCCCGTGGGGTTGAAGGCCTTGAGCTCGTGAGGGTTGCAGAAGACTTGAAGGAGAACAGGGCAGGCGGCACAAGGAGACAATGTTATATGGACTCACTCACCCTTCTGTTTCATAACTAGCCGACCCTTAAGAAATATCACCGGCAATAAAATTGACCTTGGAACAAAAGTATTTTTCTTCGCTGTGTGCATACAAAGGCCTTCTGTACCACGGGAATGGTTCTACACACTGGGCAGGAAACTGTGCTTTTCTTGGACTCCGATCCACAGAATCCCACAGCTAGGACATCTGGGAATAGTAGCCCAAACATAAACATTTCCTAGCTATGGTTCAAGGCCCTTAGGTCATTTCCCCTGACATTTTGTGACAAGGTCCACCATCACATGCATTGAAGGCCATCCGAAACATAAATTCAGGTGGCCTCATCAAGTTAGTTATTTATTTATAGGCCACTGACAAACTAGGAAAAGATCCTGAAGCTGAAGCTTTGGCCATCTCATGAGAAGACTCCCTGGAAAAGACCCTGATGTTAAGAAAATGTGAGGGCAAGAGGAGAAGGGGATGACAGAGGACAAGACGGTTGGGCAGTGTCACCGAAGCTACCAACATGAATTTGACCCAACTCTGGGAGGCAGTGGAAGACAGGAGGGCCTGGCATGCTCTGGTCCATGGAGTCACAAAGAGTCGGACACGACTTAAAGACTAAACAACAACAACAATTATAGGCCAACCTTCTCCCAATGAGGAGACTCGTTGCTTCCCCGTGAGCAACGGGACAGGGTATATGCCTTCTGTCTGTCATAGTTTTGTGCTATCAAATCGCCTTCAACTCATGGTGACCCCATGAATGAGCAAAATGTCCCTCCTTCAACAGTCCTGCTCATTTTTTACAAACACGGACTGCATGTCAGTCCATCTGATATTTGGTCTTCCTCTTTCCTGCTGCCTTCAAACTTTCCCAGAATGACTGTGTACTCTCCAGGGAACTCTGCCTTCTCATGATGTGCTCAGCCTTGGTTTCCATCTGCCTTCCATATTTCCTCCTTAGGCCTTCGTAAGTAAAAGGGTTGATGACCAAGGTCATGAGAAGCGCTTTTAGTTTCATTTCTCCACAACACAACAAATGGGTCTCAGCACATGGGACCACCCCATCTACAAACCGTCAACTGACGTTTTTCACAAAAGCATAAAGATCAGCATTTCATAATTAGCAACCTAAGCAAAAGAGTGAGGTGAGGATGGTGGATTTTTAATTTTATTTAATTTGGGCAGAAAACATTGTATGCCATACTAAATCACTGGTTCTTAACCTTGGGTTACTCAGGAGTTTTGGACTGCAACTCCCAGAAGCCTTTACCTCCAACTGTGCTGGCTGGGGTTTCTGGGAGTTGCAGTTCAAAAACATCCGAGTAACAAAGGTTAAGAACCACTGTACTAAATAACCAGACATTTGCACCAAATTCAATGGCAATGGTCCACTCCTGTATTGTTTATTATGGTTATAGACTGCCTGTCCTCCCACAAGCTCAAGGCCCAATTCCTAACCCACCTTTGTTACTTAGTTACATTTATATTGCATTTTTCATTCAACAAACCAAGGAGGTAAACGTGAGTCGCATTCTCCAAAAACCCTGTGAAGCAGGCAACATTAGGAGAGTCTCAGTAGCTCAAGATGAGCCAATGAAATCCATGGCTAAAGGGAGATTTGAACCCAGATTTCCTG